>NC_135213.1:11949965-12097465 GCF_052324685.1 Brachyhypopomus gauderio | reverse complement strand
ACACACACACACACACACACACACACAAGCTGAAAAGCAGCATATGGGCGCACACACTTCACAAACAAGCACAGGCTGTACTGCAGACTCCCAATGAGAAGGTCGTAGCCTGATCTGCGTTAGCACACCAGAATCCAGGCTAACATGGGAGCAGCACTGGGCAGTTTGTCTTTAAACACGACTTTTTGAGCCTGAGGAGGCTTGAGTGAGTCTTTCCAGTGACGTGGCGAAGCCTAAAGCAAACGCAGGACTTGGAGACGTAGGGAGAACAGCTCCAAACCGAACATGCGCAGTCTCCTCAGGAACATTTCAAATGACCGTTAGAAGCGGAGTGGCATTTCGGACTGTGAAAAGTAGCCACGTTTTTGTTTTAAAATGAATTTAATGATTGTTATAACATAATTATAAAGCTCATTATAAATAGTTATAAACCGTTTCAAAGATTAATTGAGAGTCGTTAACCTGCACATGTCGCCGTAGCCCATCGTGTTTCTGAATGGAATTTTCTAGAGCACCACTTAAGCAAAAAACACATCAAAAATTAATGGTTAAAAAAAGTTGAGAATGAGAAAGGACTCGTATGCAGACTCAAACATCCATTTTTCAAGTCAAGCATGTTTTTATGTCTAAAAAAAAAACAGTAACAAAATCAGACAAAGCACCCCATATTTGGATAACTTCTCATGATTTAGAGAAAGAAATAAAGAATCCTGTTTAGGTTTTTCTAGTTTAAAGCATGCCAACTCTTCCTTCTCAATGTCATTAAAGCTCCATCAGTTAAAAGCACTCCTCAGATAAAGCACGCTCCGCTTTGGCTGCCATAAACCCCACTCATTTGGCATCTGATTGTTGGTGGCAGCTGTTTGATGAGGTAAATAAAAACGCAGTAAATAATAGATGGCTCGGGTCCTCTGTTCGTTCAGTGTCTCTGCGTGCGCATTCACAAACTCGCCCATGCACACACACACACACACACACACACACACACACACACACACACACACACACACGCACGCACGCACAACACACAGACACCACACATCACACAACTGGTGCCACACATTCAGACAGCACACTCCGTCTCACTGCTAAAGGACTCAATTACAGTACCTTTTTCATCTTCAGTAACTCCAACTGTATGGAAATATGCAAAAAAAGAAAGAAAAAAAAGACAAAACCTGTGTCTGAAGGTTTGAAGGAGGAAAGAATAGAACCAAATGGCTAGAGTTCCCTGTGATCCACACAGCTAGCTAAACACACTCACATCCACCATATGTACGGCTGGGCCTCCAAACGCTGCCCTTTTTGTCAGCTCTGCTGCCTAATTGATCTGGATCCAGTTTGGGGAGAGAACATAAAACTGGGAGTTTGGTGTAAAATGGAGGGGGAACAGACATCTGTTCTCCTGGAGCTGGCCAGTTAGCCCGGCTCCCGCCCAGTCGGATATGCAGAGTGGCTGGGGCATTAGCCTGCTCAGAATGGCGTCGTCTGCCCCCTTTCACCCCCCTCTTTGACCCTCTTTCACCCCCTCTCAACCTCTCTCACCCCCTCCTCCACCCCACACTTGCCCACTCCACCCCTCTCTCCACCTCTCACCTCCTCTCCAACCCACTCGTGCCCTTTTCCGCCCCTCTATCCCCCTCTCTCCACCTCTCCTTCCCTCTCTCTCTCCACCTCTCTCTCTCTCCCCCCATCTGCCCCTCGCTCTTCCCCTCTCAGCCCAGCTGGCCAGCCCAGACCGGCCACGTCCAGCACCACCCGGCACCGGAGCTTTTCGACCTGATAAACGCTCGTTTCCCGCCGAGTGGACGTAATTCCCTGGTCCCCTTTTGCTTAGCTAATTTACAGCGCTGCGCAGGCAATCTTCCCCACGCCATGTGAGGCCAGCCTCGCCTGCTCTCAATTACCGTAAATTGTCTGCAAGTGAAAGAGGCTGTGAGACATGAACTGAGGGGAAGCAAGGTGTGTGTGTGTGTGTGTGTGTGTGTGTGTGTACTGAGGTGAGGAGGGGATTGGAAAGGTATGGCTATGTGTGCTATGTTGTGGTCGGTCTTAGGCAGCTGGGTGAAACTGATTGCAGATTTATATCCAGGCTCAGCAGAAACTCCACCCAGTCAGAGCCCCCCCCACACCCAGAGAGTCCCCCCCACCCAGTCAGAGAGCCCCCAAACCCAGTCAGAACCCCCCACACCCAGAGAGTCCCCCCCACCCAGTCAGAGAGCCCCCAAACCCAGTTAGACCCCCCCACACCCAGAGAGTCCCCCCCCCACCCAGTCAGAGAGCCCCCAAACCCAGTCAGAACCCCCCACACCCAGTCAGAGAGCCCCCCCCACCACACTTTCATAGTGCTTCCACTAAACCCTTCAGAGCCCCTCAAAACCCTCGGCCTCCAGCCCACACCCCGGGTCCCTACCGCGCCCACAGCCAGTGAACGTCTGACCTCTTTATATTGTGTATGATATACGTTGCAGGTGCAGGCGGGGTTATCTATTATGAATGAGACATGTATTGCTGGGAGCATTAGTAATGTATGAGCTGGGGGTCTGTGGAACACAGCTATGGGTCATAGCAGCAGCACCAGTTCTTAGTTGCCTCCCTCCTTTGCTCAAATACCCACACACACCCGCACACACACCCACCACACACGCGCACACACCCGCACACACACCGAGCCTCTGATAGTAGCACTAACTCATGTTACGAGCCATAGCACCTGACAGCTCCTGCACATTCAGCACGGCCAATCCGATTTGGGCGCCGTGAGATCAGCCTCTGGGGCTGCGGTCTTCCTCCTCAGCTGTGAGGAGGGGAGGAGAGGAGAGGAGGAGAGGAGAGGAGGAGAGGAAACCTGCCCAGGCCCCTCCTCCTAGTTATCCGTCCAGCCAGAATCTGTCCGGCTGCCTGCATCCCTTGAATCACCTTGACGATGAGCTTCCCGTATCGCTAACCCCCTCAGTCAGTCTTTTAAGGGTTCTTATCACTGGCATTTAGATGTGGAGTGTATATCCAGTCCTGTGTCCACCTGTAAGACCGAAGATTACTTTCCACATTGCCAGACCACAAAAAACGACCTCAGAAAATGTCGTCCACTTTCATAATTGATGAGATAAGTCTGGCTTTGCGGATGTCACTGCTGTAGATTGGTACAACTTCCTTTGCTCCATGACCAAACTTTAGAGAGGAAGCCTGTACAAGACTCTCTCTCCCTCTTTCTCTCTCTCTCTTCCTTCTGTCTCTCCGGTTCCTTCCCTCTATATCTCTCTCTCCTTCTCCTCGCGCTGCTCTGTTCAGATGAATTAGTAAAACTCGCATTAATAATGCAGGCTTGTTTGAAGCCACAAAAACCAGAGATGGAGAGCGAGTGAAGGAGTCAGAGGAGGAGAGAGAGAGAGAGAGAGAGAAAAAGAGATAGAGAGAGAGAGAGAGAGAGAGAGAAAGAGTGGTGGGGGTGAGGCCACAAGAAGAACTCTGCTCTGCTCACACACATCATGTTATAAATGTGAGGCGAAATACCATCAAATACACAGTGTGTGTATTTGTGTGTGTGTGTGTGTGTGTGTGTGTGTGTGTGTGTGTGTGTGTGTAGATGCGCAAAGCAGAGGAGCAGTGCAGAGACGGGGAGGATCGGCTACATGGAGCCATTATGACAGGAGGCATCACTCAGCAGCTGTTTAGAGGGGCGGAGACAGAACCATAAATCAATTTCACACCCATTATGACACAATGGCGAACTGCGTGCGGGTCTTAGAATTAGGCACACGCCGCAGAGAATCGTGTTGGGCCAAATTGATCCTCAGGAAGGAAAGAGAGAACGGACCTGAATGGAGAGAGGAGAGGAGCGAGAGAGAGAGAGAGGGAGTGGAAGAGAGAGAGTGCAGAGAAATAAAGTGTAAATCACCAAATGAAGAGAGATGAGGAGGTGCAGGTAGCAGGAGCGAAGGGAGACGTGATGGTGGGTTAGTGGAGGTGCAGATGGGGCCACACACAGGCACTCCGGTGCGGCTGAAATGTGTCCGGTGTTAATGACAATCAAACTGATGTTCAGAGTGTAGGAGACTCGTGCACGTGCCACTGTGAACCAGCAAAACACATGAATCAGAGTCCTGTCTGTAAACAAGTGCATCACACGTACACGCACACACGCAAACACACACCATGCTATCTGCCATCTTCATAGACACAACCCCCCAACTAACTTGCCAGACACTGTAGAGAAAAACAATCAGTTCACACACACACAAATGTAAATAACTACTCGCCATTACCATACAAACTGCATTCCAACATTAAATGATGATTTGAGTCATTACCAATATCAATAAAATCAATAAAACTCAATAACGGATTTAAGTTAAATTCTTTCCCCCATTTCCATGTTCTGACATCCGCTGGACATCGTTCACAAGCAACTGAAGCTCCTTCTACGAACTGGGCATCGATCGGGAGGTCAGGGCGTGCTGGACACCACCCAGCTCCGTAGCAGCAGTTCTCCACGTCCAAACGAGCTCTGCAGAACCCGCCTAAAATGGCCCGTCCCACCATCACCTCTCACCATCACCCAGCACGCACGGTGCATCGGCCCCACGTCGAGCATCGGGGCCCCCCGGTCAGAAGCGGCGGGCCAATCGGACCGCGTGCGGCGATGTACGGAGCGCCCTGGGCGGCGATCACACTCGGCCCCCGCCCCTCCCCCTCCCCCGCCAGCACAACACGGGCAGCCCGGAAGCGATTATCCCAACATCAAATAATCATTAGGCGCCTTGGTCAGACCGCACGCAGGCTGCATACTGAACGCGTCCCAAAGGCGGCGTCGGGCAGCTCTGAACACGGACCGTGCGCACGGCGGGCGGGCCCTTTGATGGGGGGGGAGTCCTAACGAGGGGCGACCTGCTCGACACACGCCTGAGGAGACGGAGCAGGTGGGCACCGGGCCCACCACCAGGAGCTGAGCAGGCACGTGTGCCGAGGAGACGAGGAGAGAAAACTCACACGTGCCATTCCACGTTATTCCCGCTGTTGTTCCACAAACGACTGCGAAGAAGTTCGAACTGCCGAGAAGACTCCGACTTCCAGGTAGCGCACGGGAGGAACAGGGGGCTGTGTCGGAGCGTGGCGGTGAAGACCTGCTCTGAGCCTCTCTACGTCCTCTCCAGAGCTCGTGGGAAGACCTCGGTGACAGGGCTGGGAGCGGTATGAGATTTCGCAGTCGAAACGAATAAGAATCTAGTTTTTTTTTATTTGTTTCTTTTTTTACCAAAGTTCCGCATTTATAATTAAGGCAAGGATCAGCCAGTCAGGGTCTTCCTCACTGCTCAGCAAAGCATGCCCCGCCTGTGTGGGAGAGAGATTATGGAGCACGCGGCCCCCGTGTTATGTGTGTGTGCGCGCGTGCGGCTACGTGGGCGCGTGGGTGTGTGTTTATCTCGAAGTGTGCGGCGTGTGTGTCGAGGTGTGACAGCACGGGTGACTCAGGGACTGTGAAACACACCTCCCACATGCAGGGCTACATTAATTCGACTGGTACACATGAAGTAATATCTGGAGGCTAGCGTAATTAGTGCACATTCAATTGGACTCAAATACTTCATTATATACCTGCCAACAACATCAGGGATTTATAGCCATATTTTCTTTTTCAATTTCCTTTTTTCTTCATTAATGGCTTGGAATTAATTAAATGGCATGGCGCAGTCTGGCAGGGCTTGGGGACAGCAATACGGCATTTGGACTGTACCATGCAACTCGGGGGGGGGGGGGGCTTCACAGAGGCCTGCGAAACGTTTCGGCAATCCCTGCACACAGGAACACGTGCGCTCCGTATGCGCTACTTACGTAACCGTTAATGCAATTTTAACGTTTTGAAATTTCTGCAAAGGTACTAATTATGGCTGATCTTGGAAATATGAGGATCCGCTAACTTTAGTGAGAAGAGTCGCAGGGGCGCAGAGTCACTTTTAAGCAAGTTAAGCAAGTCTCCTTTCTCGGCATTTCCCTTTAGCCTATAGGATGTCTGCTGGTGGGAGGCGTGTGATTGGCTGCTGAGGTCCAGGGGATCGCCCTGTCTCCCAGCCGGTCATGGATCTGCACTCTGGGACGCTGTAATCTTCTGCATTGCCCATAACACCCCAGGAGCTCCCTGGCTGATGCACCAGCCACGCTCATTTCGTGTGGCCCCCGAGGCCCTCCGTAATACCGTCTCATGGAAAGTATACCGCAAATCTTATTGAATTATCTTACCCTCTTGTTTTGTTCAGAGCTGGTGAAACCAGGCCTCACTCAATGGAACATCCCCACCCCCACACACACACACACAAACACACACACACACACACACACACACACACACACAAACACACAGTCAAACGCAATCACCAACGCACACACACACATCAGTATGCACTGGAGCCTCAGCCCAGGCACTGTTGTCTTATTGAAATATTTTTTTGCAAGGCTCAGTGGCATTTAATCTTGCGGGGATGCGATTTTATATTTGTCTACGCTAGATTTACTTCTCAACTCTCTCTCGGTTTACCCAGTGTAATTGACAAGCCATTTAGAGGAATGGAAATACCAAAGAGGTGTAGCATGCGTGTGCATCAGTACAACTCCCCCAGACTGCCAGTGTGTGTGTGTGTGTGTGTGTGTGTGTGTGTGTGTGTGTGTGTGTGTGTGTGTGTGTGTGTGTGCGTGCGCGTGCGCATGTTTGTTTAAAAGCGAGCACTTCGCTCTGACACACGGAGCCTCTTCCTCTCTGCATTCTGATGGTATCGGGCTGAAGGTCTTAACCCACTCAGATTGTCTTTTTGAATGTTTCAGAAGGCAGAAAACACTTCTAACAGGAACCAGATTCCTACTTTTGTAATAGCACATTTTTTTTAGAGGATTAAATTTGATAGCAACACAGACAGGATCATGTAATGCGTTTTAGTAGTCAGTCGCCACCTCATTTCACAAACAGGTTGCGTGGCTCACACTCCGCTACAACAGCATGTGATCAAAACGCTCTGTCATTTGCAACCAAATATTTTCTACACCTAAAATACCCCCGTTTCTAGGAAGATATTCAAGATATTCCGACATCATTTAAAAGTTGCTGCATCTTGGCATACGCACACACGCACAAATATTGTCAACAGGATTTGAATAAGTGTTTAAAGTAAAGTGTTCAGGTTAGTCACTGGCACTGGGCCCTGGAGGAGACGCTAACCTTGCGAGGAAGGCTTGAGGTTGGTGCAGGTATCAGTACCAGCCCAGCAGCGAGCCACTGACATCTCACAACCACAGTTCAATAACCGTCCTGGTCAGGGCGCTCTGTGTAGTGCTGTGGAACTGGGGGGCCGGCGGGCCCTGGCATCTGGTCTCCAAAACGCTTGTGATGGCTCGTGGTCGGGGGTGTGGGGGTGGGCGAGCTCGGGGGTGGTGGTGGGTGTGTGCCGGTTGATGTGAAAGCAATCTTTGATCTGTATAAAAAGCTGAAGGCCTGGGAAGGGTGCGCTTTGCTATTATTCATGGGAACTTCAAAGCCTCCGTAATTAAATTGGAGGAATATCTAACAAAGAAACAGCCACGGCTCAAAGCAGAAGTGGTGGAGTTGGGGGGGGGGGGGGGGCATGGAGTGAGAACAAACGACAATACAAAAGGGCAAGCAGCATCTGTGTGTGTGAGCGCCGCTATCTGGGGAGATCCTGTGGGATGGTGGGAAGCATTGCAGCCCGGGGCACAGACGGATCCGCGGAGGGAACCGGCCCGCGCGGAGTCCCACCTAGACGCGCCGGCACAGGCACGCAGCTCACACACACGCCACTCACACACCCTGGTGTCTCACCACATCCAGGGAGAGAAATCAAGCGGCGGGCGGAGCCGGAGGGGGCCGCTCAACTCCCCCGCCCCCCATACCCCCCCCCTCCCCCCCCCCAAACCCGAACCCGGGTGGGATACCGAAAAAGGAGCCCGCACGAGCTATCGCAGGAGGGGCCCGTGGAGACCACGCCCAGTCACAACTCCCCTCTGCCCCATCAAAACAACTCCCCATCCATCATCCGTTTCAGATATGATGGAAGGAGAGAGCTAATCGATAGGTGGACTCCCGCAGCTGCCAGTGTCAGGGATTTTTTCCTCCGTCAGAAGTTGTGCGAGGGAAGAAGTGGAGCCGGCAAAGTGCTGGGTGGGAAAAGTGCTGAGTCACCCTGTGGCTCGCGGCCTTTATTCGTCTTATCAACTTACAGCCACCTCAATAACCATCTCACGGGATTCAACTGCCTGGAACAGGACTTCTCAATATCGCCAAACGCTGCGTGATTGCATTGTTTTTTCTGATGAATGGGGGACATGGAAAGTATGAATTCTGTGAGGCCAGTGGAAGGCCTCTGCTCACACTCGGTGCTAAACCCCTTTCCGTAGTGTTATTCAACAAGCTACTGTCAAAAGATCCCTACTGACTAGCCATGCTATGGCGCAGAGGGCTATAAATCTCCCTTTAAACTCAATACCTCCACAAACATCATCAGACAATCCCAAATTCAGCTACTAATTCAATGAGAGTGGATCATGAATAGCCAGGGGATTGGGGCAGCTATCCAGGAAGGGCTGCAGAGAGGAGATGAGTGGGCCAGCGTGGACCCAGCGAGGACCTGTGCTCCTCCTGCTCCTCCTGCTCCTGTGCAGGTGAGCTGGTGTCTCACAGTCCCTCCGTGCACTATAATTACTCCACTGATTAGAGTAATGACACACGACAGGACAGTCTGAGTACTACAGCCCTGAGTGTCCCTCTGCCAACCTGTTTTCATTACACTGCAGATTATACTGCACACTTTCACACAGACAGAGACAGACACATACACACACACACACACAAGCACACACGCACACACACACACACACACACACACACACACACACACACACACACACACACACCACACCACGCCACACACACACACACACACACACCACACACACAGCCAGTGATCAGCCTCAACAGCAATCATCTTAATTTCCAATTATCCTCGATTAATGTATGCAAATGGGGGTTAATCTAAACTTATTGAAACGATTTCAGAGTCGCGGTTTTAGAGACTGGCTCTATCAATTAACATCAATATTTGTCTTGACTTTATTATTTCATTTTTGCCTCGTCCTCATGTTAATAGCCACAATTAGCAGTAATTAAGAGCTTCCGATAGTGGGAAAGAGAGGGAGAGAGGGAGAGAGAGAGAGAGAGAGAGAGAGAGAGAGAGAGAGAGAGAGAGAGAGAGAGAGAGCATCTCGGTTGAGTGTATTGAGAGGAGCCAAGGCTGTCTGTCTCTTCAGTGCCTCTCCTTCCCAGCCAAGGTCTGACCATAGTGCTCGCCAAATGGAATAACCACACAACACAGTACATTTCTCAAAAGTCAAGCTCAGGCTCCTGGTGCATGCTGGGTAGAAAAGTCCACTGACCTTTTTATAAAGTGAAATTTTAACAATCATTTTGTTGCAGCCACAAAGGAGGACCAGGTTGAACATGCGTTTCATTACATTTCCCAGCCTGTGCGCTGCCCTATGATATGCAATAAAAGGATTTGTTAATATGAGGCATATGTTGGATTATTCATTACATGCATGATAATGTCATTATTGAGTAGGCAGGGCTAGTGGGACTACCGTGCTTTTCTCTGCACGTGGAGAATAGACACTAATAATCCATTCAGCGCGGCGCTCTGCAATAATGTCAGCATGTTTTTCAGTGCCAAAATAACATTTTGAAGTTTGCTTAGCAAGAAACAAGGAGCGAAGTGAAATAAAAAAAATCGATACATTGGCGGTAACATCAGAAAGTGATTAATGAACGCTTCTGCATCAAACTATTTCCAATTAACGCTATACATTATTTTCTGACTGTGACTAATTAGAGAGCATTAAATATTAGTATTAGAAAGCTGATGGCAAAGTGGTTTATGTAGTGCTAATTGTACAGCAGGTGTGTGCGTCCAACACAACGTTATTACCCTCTGGGATATGCAGCTTATTCATTCAGTGACAGCAACAGCTGCAAGAAGCAACGCATAAATGGGTGAAACTTAGTCATAGATGGAAAATCTTACACAGACTACTAGAGGCTAACAGGGAACACCCAACCACATCCACAACCCAAGCCAGGCTGAAACAAGATCAGATGATGTTTTTGGAGAACTGGAGCTGCAGAGATCTCGCCACGCGCTCCTCCAGGAACAACAGCCCAGAGCGGCGCGGTCAGGCGGCCCAAACACACCGCCCATGTCCATTTATATCGCATTTTCAATGTCACTTTTAAGTGTCCGCTTTCCTCGGCCGTCAGTGTCGGCGTGCTGACGTGGCTGACAGCTGAGCGATGCCGGGGGGGCAGAACACAGAGGTAATTACGCGAGGGGGGGGGGGGGGGGACGGGACGCCTCACTATCGCCTCACAATGCGGCTCCCCACTAACCTTGCGAGGGGGAGACGGAGCGTCCTGCCCCGACGTCCTGCCTCCCCTTTCCGGCCGCTCTTTGTGCACATGCCAGCGTGTTAGCCTGGAAGCCACGCTAATTAATAACACGGGCTCATGCTAACCTTTAAAATGCTAACCTCTGCTTTATTGCCCTTTACAAAACATGCTACATATGCTGTCGGGCTGTGCTCCCATGTCAATCCTGCCTTCACCTCTGCATTGTTCTTTTTCAATTAGGAGAGAGAGGGAGGGAGGGAGAGAGAGAGAGAGAGAGACTTTTTATGTAAGCAGAGACTTGAGGGGGAGCTGTCTAAAGGGCCTTAATTTATGGCAGAGGAAAAGTGGCTAAGCAGATGGAGACAGATACAGCAGGACATGAGCTGTCTCTTACACACACACACATACACACACACACACACACATACGCGCGCGCCCGCCCGCACCCACACCCGCATCCCCACTGTCGTAAATTGCGCTGAGGAATGGAGAATTTATGAGGCACAAATATCTCACTACCAGCCTATCATTTCCTAAGCACTGTCACTGTAATTCTTCCCCAGCCTGTCTAAACACACAGATAAAGAAGGTCTCCACTCCAGCAGATATCCAGCAGAGACGCAGAGACACATCCCCGTGCAGCCTCGGAGGGAGCGAGGGAGCGTGAGCGTACACACCGGCGTGCCAAACACACTGTTTAGACTCAAACATCACATCAGTTTGTTAAACGTCTCGTCCGTCTGTCAGGCCATGTGGTATCCGCGCCCGAATTTCGCCGTCCACACATCATTAGAAGATTTTCTTCTCGAGGGAGCGGAACGGACTCACAAATCGAGAAATGCCTTCAACTGCTTCCCCACTTCTTCCCCAGCAGACGGGCGAGTACGCGGATGCAGAGAGGTCTGGCGCGCTCAATAAAGAGAGTCTTGCTGAACAAATTAGGCCTGGCTAGGAAAACGGCAGCGCGGCGAACTGCAGTATTGGCCGCGACGGCAAGGCAGACAAAGGAGCTTCATTATAAATTCAGCTCTAACTTTACGCCGGGAGAAGGTGCTCAGGGTGAAGCCGTCCCGCGATTCCGGGGCTTACGTGGGCTTATTAGAGGGGAGGGCGGACGCGGGGAGCGCGCTTTATTCCCACCAAGCCTAAATTCCCAGCCATGAGCAGAGAGCATAGCACAGAATCGGCGAGCAACAGCCTCCAATTTACACAGCAATTTTCTGCTCACTCACTGAGGAACTAAAGCGCTCTGTGTCTCTGGTATTAAAATGAAGCCGCCTTACACAGTTAATTAGCTCGTCTCAGAGGCACAACTGAAGGGGGAGGGGGCGTGTTGTCAGTGGGGGAGGTGTCTGCTGTTGGATCGTTTCAAAAAAAGTCGCTCCCTCAACCTGAGAGGGAGCAAGAGGATTAAAACACAGCCTCTGTGATGACGGAGAGGAAACAGAGATGCTATTGATCTCTCGGCCTTGATAGCTTGTGTAACAAAGGGGAAAGTGTGTACTTTATCTGTTTGTGTGCCTGTGTGTGTACCTGTGTATGTGTGTGTGTCCACATACGTGTTTGTCTGACCATTCATAGGTTTTTGTATGTATGTTGCTGTTTGTGTGTGTGCACATGTGTCTGTGTGACTTGACTGTGCACTATTGTGATACAGCATGAACATTATAATTTAGTGCTTTTGTGATTTCACAATTGTGGGTTCTTTCACCATCATGTGGCTAATTACACTTTTAGGCGAATATTATAAAATCTTAAGTCCAGATAAGGTATTAAATTGTACATTTATGTTAATGGAATTATGACTCGAATTAAAAACCACCAGTGATTTAAACATCACCAGTTGTTAATATGATTCAATAGAATATCACCTGCTGCCTGAAAAGCTAATCACAGTCTAAAATGGTGGCACTTTTATGATATGGAATGCAACAGTGCAATAAATAAAAGTCGTTTATATGTTAGCTCTCATAATTCAGAAATGAATTAAAGATGACAACTGAGACTTGAAGGCAGCTCTCGGTCATTTAATGTCTGCTATAATTTTTTGCCACCTTCCTAAGGCCAGACATAGAGGTCACCGTCTCTATCCCACTGGGGTGGACAGAGGAGACATAAACTCCAGCAATATACCATAAGAAACACCTAAATGCTCTCTCTCTCTCTCTCTCTCTCTCTCTCTCTCACACACACACACACACACACACACACACACACGCGCACACAAAAAAATCACTTAAATTAATACATTTCACTTTAAACTCTTTCAAACGTTACAGAGTCTTCTGAGACTGTAAGCCCAGGACTGCTCCTTCTCAGAGCCCTAGAGGTCTGGGCCTTCCCATGAGTCGCACCTTTGGAGTGAACTATGGCGTGGAGCCAGCGGCGTCCCAGGGTGCACTGCGGCAGAGCACATGAACATCAATGCCGTGGCAGATGCTCAGCAGCCAAGCCCAGGGAAATATCACTCTTACATCCATCTGTCTGGGGGCTTACAGTGATCTATCACACCATAGCCCCCCCACACAGGCAACACACACACACACACACACACACACACAGCACACACACTGGATGGTACAAGTTTAGCTACTGTAGCTCGGTGATGTCATGTCATGATGTGCTTTATTCTAAATGCATTTAGAATATTGTTAAGGATAAAACAAAAAGAAAATCAACGGAAGCCAATAACCATACATAGAAAACAGATACTTGCAAACTATAACAATGTATGAAATATTTTTTGGAATTTTAAAAATGGCACCAAGTTACTTAAGCAGTTAAATACCTGAAGGGAGTTTTGTATCAATGAGAAACAGAATTCTTTCATGAGTAACGATAACTAAAATATACGCATTCTAGTTCTACCCCAGATAAGAAGTATGGTTAATTATATATTGTCATTGGTTAATTATGGAAAAAGACCCTCTGTAGAAGTTCTAAATAAAATGACTAATATTCCATGTTCTCCCAATTATGGATGAAATATCTGGAAGTAAGAAAATAGATGAGAATGTAGTGGAGTAATAAATAACAATACAATGCATCATTAACGAGAGGGCAGAGTGAAGGAGAGTAATTTAGAGAACCCACTTACTAAGGTCAGAAGGGCTGGGCTGACACAAGAGATGCACTTTTTTTTAGATGAATGTAAATTGGGATATTGGACACGAATAATGCATACGAAAACCAACAGGATCCAATTAAGCAATAACACCTCTGTTTTTAGCTCACGGAGGGCGAAAAGTAGCATTTTACTGACTTCACATTATCAGAGGAACTAAATGAACCATGGCTCTTGTGATTAAGGACTGTGTATCATGAATGATGATCATCGTAATTAATAAATAAATATAAAAGGTCTAAAAGATAACAAACTACATGATTTCAAAGTGAAATCCAAATCTATTTTGGGACATGTACCAATACATTGTGCTTGATGATTTGTATGAGCAGAGGTGCAGAGCAGACCTCTCTGAAGCATACATCTGCCCACAACAATGAGGAGAGCAGACAGAGACAAATGCTGCCACTTTCCTGCTGATTTAATCAATAATTTAGTGAAGCTGATAGAACTGATACTTTAATCAGAGCTAGACTACATCACATTACAGAGAGAAAAACCTATAGAGAGCACTCTCATTTAGTATTGATATGAAAATGCTCGGTTCACTTTGCATCAGTGAAGTGCAATACTCGCCTGGGGAAAACACTCACCTAAGTGTGTGTGTGTGTGTGTGTGTGTGTGTGTGTGTGTGTGTGTGTGTGTGTGTGTGTGTGTGTGTGCGTGCGGCCACTGCTCCACAATGCTAACCATTCAAAACACACTTTTTTTTCCTCTTCTGCACCTCCTTCTCCCAATGTTGCACGAGGTTCGACAAACTTGAGTTTGGTGAACATGAAATAAGATTTTATTAATAAAATCCTTTTTATGTTTGTGTTTAGTATCCGCAGCAATCAGTTTTGCAGTGACACTTTGTAGTACAAAGAAGTACAGCTTTAATTCATGTTGGATTAAAACAAGCCAGAGAACTCAATTATGATTCAGCCTGCTTTTAAACTAAATCAGTAGATTAAAAGTAATATAAGACTCTACACAAAGCACATACATCAATTAACGGAACCCTGAAATCCTATTTCATAAAAACTACCATGAATACTGGCTTATGAATAACAACTAACCAGCACTGGTGTTTGTAATGGACCAAGAGTTGAAGCACTCAGATCCTGTTTAATGCATTAGTATTATCAGCATCAGTGAAGCCCTGTTTCACTAGGCCTAGATTCACACACCTAAGCATTACATCATCCTGTATTGACATTCCGCTTTTTAAAGCTGTAGTGAGAGCTCAGTCACAGACACTGTAGCACACACACACACACACACACACACACACACACACACACAGACACACACACACACACACACACACACACACACACACACACACACACACATAGCACACAACACATAGCACATGCCCATATGCAAACACACACACACACGCTCTCGCAAATACGCATGTACACACGCACGCAGACTCAGGCAAGGAGACGTGTTGAAAAGATCTGGGCATAATTAGCGGGGGACAGTGTGAAGCAGCAGACACACAGGAGTCTCAGGAGGACCGAGACGGCTCCCCCTCTCAGCGGCGAACGTAGCGGCGGGCCCAACCCAAGCAGCCATTACCCCCCCCAAAACCCGGCGCGTCGGCGGAAGGCGGATTTCATCTCTGTGCGCCCGCGTGCTTCAGTCGTACTCGCTGCGTTTGGGTCGTGTGCTCAACCCTTTCACGCGTTTCTCCTGCATCACTAGCTGGGCTCTTTCTAGATCGCTCACTCTGGTCTTCACAGCTGAATTACTCACCCTTCCCATTCAATCTCAGTGTCTTTAGAGTGGTCACTGAAGAGAGCAAACACCTGCACCACTGTAAGATGTTTCATGCCTTTTATTTTTAGCTGAAAAGTTTGAGTGCATCACTATCTATCTATCTATCTATCTATCTATCTATCTATCTATCTATCTATCTATCTATCTATCTATCTATCTATCTATCTATCTATCTATCTATCTATCTATCTATCTATCTATCTATCTATCTATCTAGAGACACACAACTATTTATAAAATGGCTATGATGTGCTGACTAACCACCAACTGTGTTAAATAACACTTTGATGCTTATACATGTCAAAAGACTTCAGCCACTGGTAGAAATTCACCATAGAATAATCTTGCAATATTCAGCAACGTAGCTCAGAGGAGAATTATACAATAGCGGGAATTGTTTAACTATCCTGAGCATGGGTAAAGATTTCTGTCCTCCAGGGAGAGAGAGATGCTTACACAAGCAGATCTCCTGCTCTGTATTGACTTAAGAGCCCAACAGCAGCCACTGCCGCAATAAAGCGCGAGGGGGAAAATATCCTCTACGACTACATTTACAGATAAATGCAGATAGGGTTCAGCTCAGAGAGAGAGAAATCACAAAAGAAAGAAAAGAATAATAAAATGAGCAACAGTTCTGTGACAGGATTCAGTCTACAAGCAGGTGAGAGACGTGTGCTATTGATCGTGTGCTCATTTGACATTATTGTTTGACAGTATCCCAGAAGTGAGCTTTCTTTCTTTAAACCACTACAGAGTGAAATATGATACATTTCTCTATACCCTCTGTAGTCTCTTATCTGCTTTAAAACCCCCGAAGGCTATGTAGAAGACCTGCCAGAGTTCTAGCAGAGACTCTCTGTTTTGCTTGTATTGACAATGTTCATGCTTGTATGGAGACAAACAACATATGTACATGTATATGCGCGCACGCACACACACACACACACACACACACACACACACACACACACACACACGCACGCACACACACACATCAAGAACTCAAGGCAGAGTAAGAGATACACTGAAAGCAGAAACTGAAACAGACTGAAACTTTTCCCTTTAACTGAAACAAAAGCTGTGTCTGGCCAAGCCACTAACCCCCTTATCCACCATATGCAGGCAGCAATGCAACTACAGAGCACACACACACACACACACACATACACACACACACACACGTGCGTGCTATATCAGCGCTCTTGCATGCAGCCTGCGGCTATCCACACACAAACACACACACTCGCAAAAGCGATTCAACTTTGGTTATAACACTGCAAATAAATGCCCTTGTCTATAACGAGTGAGAGACAGAGAGAGAGAAAAGACCCCCTACACGTATCCATATAGAACCAGACTGCAAGGTAGAACTCTGTGAGAGCTACAACAGACTTTTTAATAACTTGTTTAACTTAGCAGATTATAGTAGTCCAAGATGTTACAATGCTGATGGGACCCTATACCAAATTAACCTAATACTACTACTACCATTACTAGTACCACTAATACCACTAATACTAATAATACTACTACTAATACTACTACTACTACTAAGAATAATAATAAATAAGTCCACAATAACTAAAGTGGCAATAATGAATATAAAAAATGCTATAAAATCAAAGAAGTGTGTGTGTGTGTGTGTGTGTGTCTGTCTGTCTGTGTATGTTATTAATATAATATCCACATTACAATGCTATAAAAAAATATACAAGTACACTGAATTTCATAGGGCATTAAATTCTAGATACATTTGAGATGAAAAGTGCTATATTTGCAGTAAAATGTTCGATTAAAAAATGCTGCCCTCAGAAATTTGTTTTGAAGAAACAACTGCAGTTTATGTCATTTCATTACTAGATATACAGCCAATTACATCTGAAACATGCAGTAACTCATGGAAGGAGAACAGAATCATGATGTTTACATGGTGCGGAGAAACCAGATATGGACAGATGGTGATCAAGTCTATCAGTTGAAGGGAGATCTGTGAAGTGTGTGAAGGAGTCTTCTGTGAGGGTGCACTCCAGAAGAATCAGGGGGAAACAAAAGCTGATTTTCATTATGTTGTGTAATTCCTATAAGCATTGTGCGCTTTTTTTTTTAGATTTGTACTTGTAAAAACATTGAACAAAAAAACAAACAAACATGAAAAACATGAAATGAAACAAAACAAATGTCCTGCGCAGTTCTGCTGAATTAAAAATGTATTTTTTAAGGCTAGGTAGTAAATAAACTGAACAGCCATTAACATTCATCAACAGTACACATTCTTACACAGAATGTTCGTTAGCGTCACAAATCCCCAACAAATGCACACACACACACACACACACACACACACACACACACACACACACACACACACACACACACACACACACACACACACACACACACACACACACTCAGGGAGCTGGGGCAGAGGCTGGACAGCTGGTGGTGTGTCTGGGACAAGGGGCTGTTAAGGTGATGAGTGAGGGTCGATTTGGAAGCTCCACGCAGCAGGTTATCTCTCAACAGTCTTATCATCTTTATATCTCTGCAATAACACATTGTCTAGAGGAAAGAAGCAGACTGCCATCACACATGTTGCCTGTAGTAAAACACACACACACACACACACACACACACACACACACACACACACACACACACACACACACACAAAACACTTTGTGCAGGCACACACACACATCGTGCACGAAATGCCACTATTCACACACAATTTCCAGGCACCTTCAGAGAAGTCAGCCAAGCTTCATCTAGCTGAATTGTCTAATTCAGAGTTAAGCTGACATCTGTCTGTGTTTGGCCAGCCATTCAACTCCCCAGTACTGCTCGCTTAAAGCACACAGGGTGCCCTGCCAAGATCTGGTCCCACCACTTCTGAACGGACAACTTAGCAATGCATTCAAAGACCAGGCGATCACATCAATGTTGCTAATCACACAGCGCCGTTTAACCCAGACAGGATCATTTAAAGACCAGAGTAAGGCCAAGGGCTTGAGACCTGAAAAACTCGGGGTTTCAGCCATGGTGAGGTGGCAACTCTTCTTGCAAATTGTAAAATAAATGATCAAAGCAAACGAACAAACAACAAAAAACTAATATAAAACTGCAAAGCAATAAAAAAAAAAAAATCATCAAGGGTGACGCAGAATCTGTAACAAATACACAACAGAAGAAAGAAAAAAAAAAAGAAAAAAATAAGCTCACAGTTTAGCTGAGACTGAACCCTGAAAGGTAGAGGGCATGACCCCCACAGAAGGCTCTGAGGAGGGGGGAGAAGGTGATGGGGGGGGGGGGGGGGGGTGACACAACGCTAGCACGTGCTACCTGCAAGGGAAGACAGAAAGACTGGAGCAGCAAGAAGAGGAGAGAGAGGGAGAGCGAGAGGAGGATCGCCTTACCTCGGGCAGATAGAGGAATGCAGGGGGGCACTGGAGCGAGTGAGGTAAGAGACCCGAGGTGGAGAGCAGCACACAGCCCGTGTTCGCCATGGAGCACAGCATGTGGGACCGGGACGCTTTACGCATCAAGCTGGGAGATCCTGTACTCTCCCTCTCTCTCTCTCTCTCTCTCCCTCTCTCTCTCTCTCTCTCTTGCTGTCTCGCGTGCTTTCTCTCTCTGTCTCTCTCTCTATCTCGCTCTCTCCCTCTCTTTCACGGCTTCGCGTCTCTGCCTGCCAGGTCGCTGTGCTCGCGCTGTGCTCTCGCGCTGCACACTCGCGGGCTGCTGCTCAGAACTGCTCGTGCTTCAGCTGGGGAGGGTGCGGAGAGCTTGCGTGCACCGCGGCCGAATGGTCCAGGGCCCTCTGTCATCCAGCCTCTGCCGCGCACTTTCTCTCTCTCTCTCTCTCTCTCTCTCTCTCTCTCCCTTTCTCTCAGAGGAACGCACACACACGCGCTCTCGCACTCACTCACACACACACACACACATACACACACACACACACAAGCCAATGTGAGCCCACGGAGAGAGAAAGGGGGAGGTTCAGATGGAGAGTGGGAGAAAGGGAGGAGGGAGACAGAGAGGAAGAGTGAACAGGAGGGAGGGAGAAGGAGAAGGAGAGAGAGGGGGAGGGAGGTCCGGTGGGTATTCACAGATCAAACAGCCCCACTGTAGAAAATGAAGGGACTGTATAATGACATTACAACAGCTGATCCCCACCATTAACTGCAGACCCCTCTGTCGCTCACACTGCTGCATGTCTGCTTCTCTTACAATCGCTACTACAGCCCCACAGCACCACACTAATACATTAGTTATACTATACTGTATGTATACTCTGTGTGTGTGTGTGTGTGTGTGTGAGAGAGAGAGAGAGAGAGAGAAAGAGAGAGAGAGAAATAAAGATCATTTTAACACTGACTAATAGACTTAAACTAATAGAGTCCTTGATTGGTGAAAACAGATGGTTGCCCTGAAAAAATGCATCTAAAGTGCAAATCAAAACAAAACACATTCCTGGAGCATTACCGTACAGTAGAGCAGTGTGTATGTGAAGTAGAGTAGTGTGTATGTGTGAAATAGAGACGTGTGTATGTGTGAAGTAGAGACGTGTGTATGTGTGAAATAGAGACGTGTGTATGTGTGAAATAGAGCAGTGTGTATGTGTGAAATAGAGACTTGTGTACGTGTGAAGTAGAGAAGTGTGTATGTGTGAAATAGAGCAGTGTGTATGTGTGAAATAGAGCAGTGTGTACGTGTGAAATAGAGCAGTGTGTACGTGTAAAATAGAGCAGTGTGTACGTGTGAAATAGAGCAGCGTGTATGTGTGAAGTAGAGCAGCATGTGTGTGTGAAGTAGAGCAGTGTGTACGTGTGAAGTAGAGACGTGTGTACATGTGAAATAGAGCAGTGTGTATGTGTGAAGTAGAGCAGTGTGTACGTGTGAAATAGAGCAGTGTGTACGTGTGAAGTAGAGCAGTGTATATGTGTGAAGTAGAGACGTGTATACGTGTGAAGTAGAGCAGTGTGTATGTGTGAAGTAGAACAGTGTGTATGTGTGAAGTAGAGACGTGTGTACATGTGAAGTAGAACAGTGTATACGTGTGAAGTAGAGACGTGTGTATGTGTGAAATAGAGACGTGTATACGTGTGAAGTAGAGCAGTGTGTACGTGTGAAGTAGAACAGTGTATATGTGTGAAGTAGAGACATGTGTATGTGTGAATTAGAGACGTGTATACGTGTGAAGTAGAGCAGTGTGTACATGTGAAGTAGAGAAGTGTGTACGTGTGAAATAGAGCAGTGTGTACGTGTGAAGTAGAGCAGCGTGTACGTGTGAAATAGAGCAGTGTGTACGTGTGAAGTAGAACAGTGTGTATGTGTGAAGTAGAGACATGTGTACATGTGAAGTAGAGACGTGTATACGTGTGAAGTAGAGCAGTGTGTACGTGTGAAGTAGAGCAGTGTGTATGTGTGAAATAGAGACATGTGTACGTGTGAAGTAGAGCAGTGTGTACGTGTGAAGTAGAGACGTGTGTACATGTGAAGTAGAGCAGTGTGTACGTGTGAAGTAGAGCAGTGTATATGTGTGAAGTAGAGACATGTGCATGTGTGAATTAGAGACGTGTGTACGTGTGAAGTAGAGCAGTGTGTACGTGTGAAGTAGAGCAGTGTACGTGTGAAGTAGAACAGTGTGTATGTGTGAAGTAGAGCAGTGTGTATGTGTGAAATAGAGACGTGTGTACGTGTGAAGTAGAGACGTGTGTATGTGTGAAGTAGAGCAGTGTGTATGTGTGAAGTAGAGCAGTGTGTACATGTGAAGTAGAGCAGTGTGTACGTGTGATGTAGAGCAGTGTGTACATGTGAAGTAGAGCAGTGTGTACGTGTGAAGTAGAGCAGTGTGTACGTGTGAAGTAGAGCAGTGTGTACGTGTGAAATAGAGCAGTGTGTACATGTGAAGTAGAGCAGTGTGTACATGTGAAGTAGAGCAGTGTATATGTGTGAAGTAGAGACATGTGTACATGTGAAGTAGAGCAGCGTGTACGTGAAGCTGTTCCAGCTATGAAGTTACAGCAAATAGCAAATGCGCTAGTGAGGGCCAGGGTGAGGGGGGGTGAGGGGGTAAGGGGGGTAAGGGGGGGGGTAAGAGGCAGCTCTCTTTGGAATCCGACTGAGCAGATGTGCCCCTGCCATGGGGGAAGAAACCCTCATTAAAGACTCCAACCCAGGCAGCCTCTCTCCTCCCTGGCCACCATCAGCAGACTGCACACAGGCGTTTGCTACCAACAACATCGCACAACATCGCACTTTACAGCTACCTTTGATCATTTAACACTGGTTATTATGTCCAGAAAAACACACACACACACACACACACACATACAAACCCAGGCAAGCGAATGTCTCTGCACCCCTGTGTGCATGAACGCCCGGCTGATGAAGAAGAGACGTTTTATTGCCTTTAATAAACGTCTGTTCTTACAGAGAACAAGGACAAACAGAGCTGGAACCAGAAGCTTGTTATTAATGTTTAAGTCATAATGTTTAAATCATACTTTCCACTTACAGCCAGAGTTCCCTTTCATTTAAACACTGCGATTCAAACGGCGTTTTCTGCACTCTAATGGGCATGTTTAGCTCTATACAGCAGATCTGTATTTCGGCAGAAATTCTGCTGTGAATATCATGATGTGATTAAATATGATATATGTATATCATAGAATCACTAATTAAATTCATTGTTAATACTTCTCTTTATATTAGTCTTAATTAATTAGTCTTGCACAGCCTTATTTAATTAGTCGTAGCAAACCTAAAGGTGAAGATTCTACATTTTTCTTTAAGGTGTCATAGTATAAATATACTAATATACTAATAAAAACCTACAATGTGTAGAGAGAGAGGGTCTGCTTTGTATGATGCATGTGTTACAAAAAAAAGAAAGAAAAAAAGAAAGAAAAAAACGAATGCAATTCACAGAAAATGTATGCATGGCCATGTAATCTCGAGCCTCTGCTTTGACTTTGTTTTCCCTTTGATGCTAATTATGTCATTTTACCACATTAATTACTATGTGTCTCACCGAAAACAAACCATTAAAAATACATTAGCTAAAGAATAGGTCAGGCCTAAAAATGCTAGCTGTAGCTCAGTCAGGCGGGTGGCCACTTGGAATGCAGCACCAAAAATATATTTGTCTGTATTTCAAACTGAAGTATTTCATGCTAACCTAATTTTTACACACAAAACACAAAAGCAGATTGTTTTCTGCTGACCCACATTTCTTATTTGCAGTCTCTTATAAAATTCGCTGAGATTCCAGAGGAATACTGCTTGCTAATAAAATGGTAAGAATTTGGTTGGTCAAAAGATGATTTAATTGAGTTAAAAAATAACCCTATGAGAAAAGAGTATAAAGGTGACCGTATACTCATGGATAAAACAGATTATAGTATTCAAGCTAGCTGTAGTACTTTCCAGGTTGATATGCTAAAGGTTAAAGTGCAAACGTTTCTTGATTTAACACTGATGAAAAGCCTTAGATTTTAAGCACTTCATTAATAGCTTAACATCCCTGGGCTTCACATAAAATGGTAGTAATTCTACCAGGCAGTCAAGGTGTTCATCTCACAGGGTGGGGTGGAGTAGTGTGCATGTGTGTGTGTGTGTGTGTGTGTGTGTGTGTGTGTGTGTGTGTGTGTGTGTGTGTTTGAGTGTTGATCAGGTACCATAAAATGGGACTCCCTGTGATCACATTATTTTTTAAATGCACGCACCAAAAAGCATTTAACACACAGATATACAATGCCACACATACGGCTCATCCTTTTCGATTTGAATTAAAAGATCAAATCAGATAAAATATTATGCAATTTTTAACTATTGAAAAATTATGCTAAAGTATAATTTTGAGGTCTATGTATTTTGCTAAATAAATGATACCTATCCAGATTATGGCATTTAATAAACATACTCACTGAGGGTACAGCAAGGAGAAACAATCCCTATACGGTCTATATGTCCGTTTGCCATTATTTCCACACAACAGATTCTCATGCACCTGTTGGTTTCGATATTCTTTATTTAGTCTGTCAGGGATTTAAGTTTCCCTTCTCAACATACTAAAACATCACAAAAAAATGACATCTTAATGTGGAGAAGCTGGAAATACTTCTTTAAAAAAAACCTGAATCAAAAGCAAAGGCAAAACAGGCTGAACAATCATGAAAGGAAGTGAAGTGAAGTGAGGAATCAGGGCAGTCAGACGAGAGACAGGCAACACGCAGACGAAAGTGTGGAAACAAACGCAGATGGGATTGATCAGCAGCTGTGTGCAAAACTGAAGTAAAAACCTCTGGATGTGTTATGGCCTGTCTTCCCTGAGCTGACAATTCCCAGGATGCAAATTGAAACAGTATTTGAAGTGCCAAAGCCATGCAAAACCTCTTTAACAGGGAGCTGCACATTTGTTGATGCTACACCAATGGCATACACCAATGCGTGAGTACAATGACTACAGATATCCAGCCATATCAGTCAAAGCTCTCAGCAGTACTTCATTGGCATAGCCAGGCTGAATCCCACCTCATTCTTCTTCAGACTTCACTAAATCACACACTCCCCCTCCTCCACTTAAAACAGCACCAGCAGACACTGGGCTTTGCTTTTTTAATAAGCCACTTGCTTTTGGGTTGACCTAGTGTGTCCAAATTGCAAATTGTAATTTTTTTTTTTCTTGTTCAGGTCTAAGCATGTGATAACACTGTAGTCTTCATGTGTGCTTATCAATAGCACGGGACATAAATACAGCTTCAAGCACCAAACACTTTATGCAAATACATTGAAAATAAGGGCAGTTGCTAGGTATTACTGTCATGCTATTGATCTGGGTGAAGCAGTTTCTCCAAAGCTTAGGGTAAGAGTTGTTGTTTTTCATCCCCCTTCTGCAGCCCTTATGAGAACCTAAACACCCTGTGACATTGAACACTTCAAAGCAGCAATGCTGCAACTTCAAAGACGGTTGGAATCTTTTTATCCACTCCATACAGATTCAGTTTTGTTTACTGACAAAATGCAAAAAGGCCAGTGCTAAAGGTAAGGTTTGTGGGTGGGGTGAAAGGTGGGTCTACAGACAGTTCGGAGAGAGCGGGATTGAAACAAACGGTAGCTAAGATGTCGATAGCATTTAAAGTACAAGCCAGCATGAGAAGCTATCACATCCCAGAGGTCTGTGGGTGCACATAACAACCTATGCAAAAAAAAAGCGAGAGGTTGCCTATTGGAAAGTCACTTTCAAACGTAGCATTCCCAGCTGGTGTAGTGTGCGTTTGAAACGGGAATCAAAGACGCCCAGGCCCGACAGGACGCTTACATATTAGGAATTCCTCTACCTTCATCCCCTAAGGTGATTGTCCTTTGCAAGGTGGAACAACATCGAGAAGGAAAGGCTAGCTTGTCTTCTTCAGCCTGGAGGTTACTGTAACGTTTACCTTTTAGAGAGTTTGGAGTGAACTTAGAAATGGTTGATGTTTCTAAAAGGTGAATTTAACAGTTAACAATGTCACTAAGGCATTGTTGCCGTCTCATAACAAGAAGCAAAACACTCACCTCAGAAGTCTTAAGACATTTAGATAGATATAAATAGATAGATCACTTTATTAATCCCAGACGGAAATTGCCAAATTGCAGTAGCCCAAGGAACAGAAAGATGACATTGTGTAATAAATGTACAAAATATGTTACATAATATAATTATGAATTAGTTATAATAGTTTTGAATTAGAGTGGGGAAAATAAGTATTTAGTCAGTCACCAATTGTGCAAGTTCTCCCACTTAAAAAGATGAGGTAGGTAGACCTCATAGGTAGACCTCAACTATGAGAGACAAAATGTGAAAAAAAAATTTGAGAAAATCATTTTGTCTGACTTTTAAAGAATTTATTTGCAAATAATGGTGGAAAATAAGTATTTGGTCAATAACAAAAGTTCATCTCAATACTTTGTTGTATATCCTCTGTTGGCAATGACAGAGGTCAAACGTTTTCTGTAAGTCTTCACAAGGTTGGCACACACTGTTGCTGGTATGTTGGCCCATTCCTCCATGCAGATCTCCTCTAGAGCAGTGATGTTTTGGGGCTGTCGGTGGACTTTTAACTCCCTCCAAAGGCTTTCGATGGGGTTGAGATCGGGAGACTGGCTAGGCCACTCCAGGACTTTGAAATGTTTCTTACGAAGCCACTCCTTTGTTGCCCTGGCAGTGTGCTTGGGATCATTGTCATGCTGAAAGACCCAGCCACGTTTCATCTTCATTGCCCTTGCTGATGGAAGGAGGTTTGCACCCAAAAACTCACAATACATGGCCCCATTCATTCTTTCATGTACACGGACCAGTCATCCTGGTCCCTTTGCAGAGAAACAGCCCCAAAGCATGATGTTGCCACCCCCATGCTTCACAGTTGGTATGGTGTTCTTTGGATGCAACTCAGCATTCACTGTCCTCCAAACACGACGAGTTGTGTTTTTACCAAATAGTTCTACTTTGGTTTCATCTGACCATATGACATTCTCCCAATACTCTTCTGGAACATCCAAATGTTCTCTAGCAAACTTCAGATGTGCCTGGACATGGACTGGCTTAAGCAGGGGGACACATCTGGCACTGCAAGATCTGAGTCCCTGACGTCGTAGTGTGTTGCTGATGGTAGCCTTTGTAACGTTGGTCCCAGCTTTCTGCAGGTCATTCACTAGATCCCCCCTTGTGGTTCTGGGATTTTTCCTCACCGTTCTTGTGATCATTTTGACCCCACGGGCTGAGATCTTGCGTGGAGCCCCAGATCGAGGGAGATTAGTAGTGGTCTTGTAGGTCTTCCATTTTCTGATTATTGCTCCCACAGTAGATTTCTTCACACCAAGCTGCTTGCCTATTGCAGATTCAGTCTTCCCAGCCTGGTGCAGGTCTACAATTCGGTTTCTGGTGTCCTCTGACAGCTCTTTCGTCTTCACCATAGTGGAGTTTGGAGTGTGACTGTTTGAGGTTCTGGGCAGGTGTCTTTTATACTGTTAGCGACTTCAAACAGGTGCCATTAATACAGGTAATGAGTGGGGGAAAGAGGAGCCTCTTAAAAAAGAAGTTACAGGTCTGTGACAGCCAGAAATCTTGCTTGTTTGTAGGTGACCAAATACTTATTTTCCACCATTATTTGCAAATAAATTCTTTAAAAGTCAGACAAAATGATTTTCTCAATTTTTTTTCACATTTTGTCTCTCATAGTTGAGGTCTACCTATGATGTCAATTACAGGCCTCTCTCATCTTTTTAAGTGGGAGAACTTGCACAATTGGTGACTGACTAAATACTTATTTTCCCCACTGTATATTTATTATTTCCTAAACTAACAAGTGGTGGCATATATGTTGTGCTGACCCTAACCCTAACTCTTGAAGACAAATGCAGCAATGCATTTTATCTGGTTCAGAAAATTGTGGTTCAGGGTTACAAACATCTAAGCTACATATATAAGAATACCCAGAACATTTGCTGTTGATTGGCTTTTTAATTACTCTGTGCATTTATTTCACACCTTATCTTGAATGCTTTTTTCTAAAAACAAACAGTTTTGAGGTGCTCAAATGCTCTGAAGTGAAGAAGTCTGGTAATTTTCTCTGTTCATCCCATATTTTGGAAGAAGAGATTTTTTTTCTGTCCATTTTCATTGCCCTTTTGGTTTTATAACATTGTTTTCAGTGTTCAGAGTTCCCAAATACTGACATAGTCAGTACCAATCTCTGGGACAATTGAACTTCTTCTACAAAAATGACTTTTCTCATCCAGCACATATTTGATGGATGTTCATCACTTCACAAGGCAGACATGCCCCCTTCCCTGTCTCTACCAAGCATTGGACAGTCATTCATACAAACTTGATGAAGTCACTGAGATGGACACTGCTCAGACATCTTTTGGCACCAATCGTGAGTCCTCATTCAGTTTTTATATGTACGTCAGCTTGACACCATGGGTCAGCTCCCTTACTAGCTACACTCCAGCCAAAGCAGCAGCCAAGTGTTTGCTCACCCCAGACTGCCACAAGTCTTCTGGGTTCCTCTGCCACTCTGAAGACATTTCAATTCAGCAAACACCTCAGTCAGCCAGGACAGTCTAGATCAGTAGCTAAAGTAATTAGGTTAATGAGTTATCTCCTACTATGCCAACTCCCACACCAATCAGCTTCCATACTCATTCTGAATGCTTTGAAGACTGTGAATACACGGTGAATGCGAAAGAACCATTTGCCAGTTTCAACATATTAGATTTCTCCTGCTTATACCTGGACAAATGAGTAGCCTCTCACTGTTGCTGCAGAGTTAACAGATATCTCTCCTGTCTGAGACGAGCTCCAGGGTTTGGTGGCATGGCTTTTCTTGGGTGTACAATATTGTCTTCTTATTGTTAACTTATTCATCCAAACTTGGACTTCTTGGGTCAGGGAACTTTTCCTGCAGTACCACAGTACCTGAACATTTGAAAGGGAGTGTTTGGCACTCTGGCCTGTCACACTGACTTAGTGTAGGTTCCTATTTCTACTGGCTGACACCAACGTTGGACCTAGACCTCAAAAAGTACTGTGGCACATCTCATCTAGTTCAGTAATCAGATTCACTAAATGGCTGTAAACCTACCCATGTAACTCTGACAACCACAGTCCTCCACATTAGATTATTTTTACTCATCCAAACATTAATGTGTATGTGTGTGTCTATAGATGTGTGTAGGTGAGTGTGGTTGCTTAACAGTCAACACTTCAATGGATTCTGACATGACACTGATTTACCCAAGTCATCAGGGTATGTTTTGGTCTGCTCATGTATTGTCCCACACTGATTACATGATCTCGTTATACTAAATGGTTAATTATTACACTGGAAAGCATAACAACACAACTTCTATGTTCTGGGCTAAGTGAGTCCATGACATTGTGTGCAATACAGCTGCAGCACACCAGACTGATTCAAGTGTAAAAAAAAAAAGAAAAGAAAGAAATTAAAATTAAATTACATTTGCTGTTGCCAATTACCACCTGCAGTCTCTGATACTCACTGTTCTATCATCAACTTCAACAGCAACACAGAACCATGCACAGAAACCTTTGGCACGATGATTGAAAGTCCGTGCTTATTTTTCATTTCACAATGCAAAATTGAATTTGACCTCATACTGCGCTGGACTGCCTCTGCCCAAAGGGGAACTTGTGATTACCCCAGTACAATGGTTTCATTAGGGCAAAATTGAATTATAATTGTAAGTAAATTGCCTTGCTATTATGTGAGTTTATTTTGAGATGATTAGGAACTGTGTGATGTGTTAAACTCAAGCAACTAATTACCAATTTGGGAATTACAATAGTACTGCAGGAATGTCTTGTGTATATATATATAAAATATATATATATTTAGATATTTTATTTTACAGTGAAAGATCTTTGGAAACGTATCATTTTGCCTTTCATGTCTCTAGAGAAAGACGTGTGACAAAGATGTGTTGTCACGCCTTTCTCTGAGCACAAAAACGTTTAAAAATCCTCTAAGCAAACCATGAAACAGAAGAAGAACTAGAAGACAGAAAGGGAGAGACCTCACAGAGAGAGAGAGCTAGCCATGACTAATCTGAGATTTTCTCTGGAGAGGGGAGTGAGAGTTGGCTCAGTGTGAATTTGATGGGTAATCCACACAATCAGCACTACAGTAACAGTACTAAATAAGTTACAGCACTCAGCTCTGTAACCTGTTCACCTTAGTGAGGACAGGGCTAATATGCCGTATTATAGCATGCAGCTCAAGGTGGTGAACAGCTCTGAAAAACACTAATGCTTTGGAACTTTTCCTCTCCCTCTCTTTTTCTCTCTAAATCCTATTTTCTCTTCTCTCCCTCTTCCTCATTCTCCCTCTTACTCTTCACCTCTCTCATTCTTCCCTCTTCCCCATTTTCATTCCTTCTCTCTTTCTGTATGTCTTTCTCCCTCACACTCTTTCCCTTTCTTTCTCCCTCACACACTCTCTCCCTCTCTTTCATCCTCACTCTTTCCCTCTCTCTCTGCCCCCTCTGTTCCCCCTCTCTCCCCCTTTCTCTGCTCTCTCTCTCTCTCTTTTCTCCATCTGCCTGTCTTAAAGGCCCAGCGGCTTCCTCAGCCTTTTAATGTTCAGCAAATCTGTTCAAAATCCATCCATCATCTAAGCAGCGCACTGAGACACAGCTCCGTCACCTCCGTCAGCTACTCCATCATGCTCTCCATCACATACTCCTTTCTCCTCCCTCTCTCTCTCTCTCTCTCTCTCTCTCTCTTTCTCTCTCTCTCTCAAAAAAAAGTGAGACAGAGATCAGCAGCCTGCCCCAGCGCTCCACCGTACAGTCTAAAGTGAATTCCCTGGCTTTGGGTTACGGTCCAGCGACTTGGTACATTCTGACGTCACATGGAAATACAATTCTCCAAAGCAATCCTGCCTGTTCTGGTTTACTTCTCACTGCTGCCAGGATGCAATATATCTCTGATGGAATTTTAGCCCACCACCACCATTTGCATTTTAGTGCGCTGAGCGCGTCTGATTTATAGAAGCGGTGGGATATCAAGGGAAGCTCCCCGGGTGGAAACACCACCACCGACCCCTACATCTCTCACTTAGTTCAAAGCAACTGTTTCGCCAGCAATACTGCAGAAAGAAATAGTTTTGGCGAGATTGCCCACTCGTCCCACGAGAACCGCTCATATTCTCCCGGACATGCAGGAGGCAGAGCTCCGGACCTCAGCACTTATCATCAGCCTCGCCCGACATCTGAGCCACATTATAGATGGCCACGCTAAATACGTTCTGGTATTATTGCTCCAAACTTCAAAAATCATCATTAATGCAATGCAGGACAAACACTGGAAAGATCGCAGATCTGAAAAGACACAGCGAGAGACCCAAAGAGGAGAGAAAGCTGGAGCGGGCCGGTACCGGCCTGGAGCACTTGGACCTGACTGATGTTGGCATCCATTAGGGTAAACTTGATTCACCTGCACAACAGCACACGGGAAATAACAAAGAGTAGCATGTGGGGAAACCTGCTGTGTTTGGGAGGATGTGGGGGGAGGGGTGGGGGAGGGTGTTGGGGAGCTGAGCTACTTTCATGCACGTGTGTGGTGTGTACGACCGACGAGCTCCGTAATATCAATCAGCCATGATGTGTGAATTTTCTTTGCCGTGCCAACCTGTGATTTATTCCCAGTCTTGCAGGTAATTTGGTGTCTTTCTAGGAACCCCCTGTGCCAACACTGTTCGTACATTAAGCTACTGTTTTACGTCGATGTTTTTATTGTAACACCACTTAAAATAAGCTGTACGTACAATGGAAAGTCTGCTGTACGGCCGCCGAGGCAATCAAACGAAGCGTGTTTTCCGCTCGTTTCGAACTCTGCGTTGCCCATACATCAGTACTTTAACCTCCATCGTGAACCGCGTCCATCAGTCACGAGGAAAAGAACCACGCAACGGCGATCCAGGAGCCGTCTGTGCGGAAGGGAAGAGACGTGCTGGCAGGAGCAGGAGCCCCGCGAGCGCGGCAGCCCACCCAGGGGCTCCATAAACACGCGGCGGTGAACAGCTGTGAGCGATGAGGCCTCTCTCTCTCCGGGTCTCCGGTGCCCATGGGCGCGGGCTGCATCCGCACAGCCTGTGGGCCCGCTCCACCCGTCAGTGCGCACCGTCGCTGTGGCGGTGAACAGCTGGCGTGGAGGGCTGGACCTGGGTGGAGGCGGCGGTGGTGTGGAGGGAGGTGGGTGCAGATGCGAGCTGGCCGCCGTCTCCACCCAGGCGGATTCTGAAGTCATCCGGACCAGTGCAGCCGTGTCACCAGTCAGCAGCACATTCAACGTGACAACGACCGTCCCGCCCACGCGGCGTTCATGCGTCGCCCCTCCCCCCACCACGCCCCGCCCCCTCCCCCCACCCCGCCCCGCCCCGCCCCCCACCACGCCCCCCGCCCCGCCCCTCCCCCCGCTTCATGCGGCACTCATTCCTCCTCATACGGCGAATGCTTAACCGTCTCTTAAAATGCGTTCCTGTGGCTATTTACAATGAAACATTTGGCACAGCTGTGGGAGGTCGGTGTTTTATAACGATAAGAAGCTCAGTAAGAGGTGGTAGAGCAGGTATGTCCTGGCATGATAGAGCCATACAGCAGGAGAGGAGTGAAGCGTATGGGCTGTTTCCTATAGTGCAGAGTTGCTTAATAAAAAGGCCTGCATCACTGCAGGCTACCTGCAATATGTGTTTTACCCTTCAACCCTCTAAAGGTTTAGTGCACCAGCAATTTATCGGCCGCAAGGCAAAAGGCACTCTGCATTACTCCCCCATACCCACCCCCAAACACACACACACACACACATGCACACATACAAATACACACACTCACACGCACATACACACACACATGCACACACATATATACACACACCCTCCCTCTAAATGAATGGCATGCAATCCATCGCCTCTGACTCATTCAATTTCAGAGGGTTCTCAAGCACAAGTCATTTCCTGCACTTAATATCACGAATGAATGTTTCAGAAGAAAGACAGGGAGAGAGCGAAGACGAAAAGAAAGAAAGAGAAAAAAAAACCAAGGTGGAATGTTTGGTGAAGCAACATGACAGATTAATCTTTGAACATATCACAGCAAATTTAATTACTCCTCAAACCATACAGAACATGCCCGCTTGGCTTTTGATCATGTTGGGCCGGGGGTGGGGGATTGTCTCACAGGAGACTCTCGCAGGTCTTTACGCTCGCGCTAATCCCACACCGGGCAGACTGACCGGCAGAGGCGAGACATCTCCACACCGGCATGAAACGAAATGACTTCCAGCTGGAGGATTATGAAACACACACAGCGTCGCCCGGATCAGACTTTATCTCATATGCTGCTAAAGTAGACAGTTGTCATCTTTGGCAAAGTATATGAAAATGAGGTATGATAAGCATCGGTTCGATCCAGCTTTCACGAGCTGTTAGAGACCTAACCCATGCCCCCGAAGCAGACTTGTTTACTACATTTTACTGTTTTGAGGACTGCATGCCAAATCATCTGTGCAAAAAACTCAAATAAGACATTAACAGCGAGGAGACACCTTATACATATGTATGAGCAGCGTACAAAGACTTCTGCTGCGTCCCAAAGTCCCAGATGTAGTTATTTCAATCAAATACTTTACAACACTTGCACAGAATAGACTTTTTGTACTGAATTAATTGGCTAATAAACAGTTTTGTGCACACACAAATGTGCACAAACTCTTTCTCCACTTCCTTGGGGTAGAGTCGTCTGGAAAGGCTCTGTCATGGGCCGGGGACAAGATCGCAGGGAGAAGGTGACTCTAAACGGGCTCTCGTCACGGCATTAGAATTCTAAGTATTTAAGTAGTGAGTATAAAGGAAGGCCCCGTGAGTCTGATCTCTCTAATCTACAAATGGCTTCTTGATATTAAACTGCTAATTCTGGGGATTAAGGGATCCCAGAGAACACAATCCCCTTCCCCACTTTTTGCGAGTTTGCAGAAGGTGTGGGTTTAAATATTAATGAGGAGTGTAAGGCTAGGCTGGAAAGGGCAGAAATTAGAGGCGTGGAAATTCACTGGCAAAACACAGAAGCTGGCTAACCCTGCTAAGACCAGAGAGTGCCAACGAATAAAAACATACGCACACACACACACACACACACACACACACACGCATGTACAAACGCTTTACCACACACACACACACACACACACACACACACACACACACACACACACACACACACACACACACACACACACACACACACACGCATGTACAAACACTTTACCACACACACACACACACACACACACACACACACACACACACCATATGCTCAACCCACCATCCCTACTAATGCACTTGCACACACATACAAATATACAGATGCTTCTAATGGTGCATAGATTTAAAGCAAACCTTATATCGTGCACATAATTACCCATATTTTGAACACAAATCACAAACAACTGTGATCAGCACTATCTGACATTGGTTGGCATGGATCGAATGCACAGTTATGATTTGCTGTCTCTACTCTCTTACACACACACACACACACACACACACACACACACATGCAAGACACACCCACACACACAGCACACACACACACACACACACACACACACGCACACACATGAGTGTGCACATGTGCAGTCATGCACATACACAAACACACACACACACACACACACACACACAAACTGCGTACACAGCACCGTGAACAAGCGTGCCTTGCTGGCAGACTGGAGATGCTGCAGTATTAAACTTTAACTAGCTTGAATAACTATGGGCAGATTTCTAACAGTTGTGCTGCACAGCAAATTGATTGCTGCTTCTTTCCATTTGTTTTTTGGTCTGCCGCTCTCTCTTGCCCTCTCTCTCTCTCTCTCTCTCTCTCTCTGTCTCCCCATCTCTTCCTCTCATCCCTCTCTCTCTCTCCCTCCCTCTCTCCGAGGTGGGGTGGAGGGGTGGCGGCCTCGGCTGCTGCTCCAACACACATGGAAAAGGTCAGCCATGTTTCAGACGAGCTGCTTTAACAGGGGAACAAGCTGCCACTGATTTCCTGTCCTCTCCGGCCGTCTCCGAGCCATTACTGCCGTCTGAATCGAAGACGCCACGCGTTGGGTGTCAGAAAGCAAACCTCCGCGGAGGACTGATCTCTGCCGGCTTTATTTCGCCGCGCTGTGATTTATACGGCTTAAACAAACATGGCAGATGGAATAATACTCGTCATGATGAAGACAAGAACACAGGAACACGCCCCCCGCGCTGACCGCCGTGACTGCTCCCTGACCCACCTCTCCAGTTCCTACCGCACCGGAGCCGCGGGGACGAAGCCACCTTGGCCGTTACCCCTGGCGCGACACGACCAGGCACTCAAGAGATATTTCGGTCCCCCTCAACAGAACCGTTCACGCATCTCAACCCGCGTGAGAACGTCTCCCTCCGCCGAGCCGATCTGCAGCGTCCGCTCAAGGAGCTAAAGAGCACGCCGGTGAGACGGCTGGGATCCAATAAAGGAGAAATGAAAATAACGAACCCGGCACGGGGAGCTAGAATGAAAGAACAACACGTCCTTCCCTTCACCGCTCGCGGTATTGTGTGTCGTGGCTTTTCTTTTCAAACCGTATACCTACACTGTAAACTCCACGCATGCTACATGATGACCATAAGGAGGACTGGGGGGTCTGTCCTGTCTGGACTGCTTACCCATCCCCCATTACCCATTACCCATCCCCCCATCACCCATCCCTCCATCAACCATCCCCCACTCCCCTGGCAGACGCCACACAGTGCTGCATAGGGACGCAGGGCCTTGAGATCTTCAGATCAAAGGGTGGCCCCATGGAGAGACCAGCTTGCCCCACCATCCCTGTCCTCTCCCTTTTATGCCAACATCACTTCGTGTTCTAATGCCAGATTTCTATGCAGGGAGTTTTTTTTTTCTCATTACAAGTGCTATTATGAGAAATCTTTGCTTTGGAATCCAATTACTACATATGACATTAATTCCAGTATAATTACCTGTGGAGTGCAAGTGCGGTACAGCGAGATGAAGTTGGAGGAATGTGAGTCCGATGCACATTTCTGCCTAATAGGGCAATCATTTGCACTAAATCCCATTATTGAATTAATGGAAGACACTTGTTTTCAATCAGGCCAAAACAATGGGGAACATGTATTAAATTCAATTAGACGAGATGCCAATGAGGAATAAAAGATCTGCATGCCATTCCTCATGTGAGGAGAAGTCAGAAGACTCAGCTGTCTGGAAGACACACCTCAATGTAGAGCTGTTCAAACCTGACGCACTGCATCATGGGATTCCCCAAAATACATATTGATTCAATGACGGAAGAAGACCTCTTGCAAAGTTTGGTGACAGGCAATAAAATTACGGTTCCATCTTTATTTGTCTTGATGGAAAACCAGTGTGTAAACTCAGGAAAGGAAAAATGCAAAATAGTAAATGGGACTGTAATGTAAGGGTTATCAGGACCGGGCTGAGGAGAACCGGGTCTCTGCAGGTAAATATCAGCCGTGATGTGAAGGCCTGCTGCTGTCACCTGTCACTACCCAGGCTGTCTCCTAGAAATCACACACCTCCTACATTACGAAGATAAGAAGACTTATACCCCTTCCAAACCGGCTATGCTAAAAACAGCAGCTTTTTAAAAACTGCTTCATGACTAATCTATTACAAAAAACGACATTAATATTTAATCTAACTAGTTAACTATTGTATATTTGTCTTATTATGACCAAAAAAATGATCTCACAGTTTGGCTGTCCATTGGAAAAGTATGATTTATGTAATACACCATGCCAAAGGGGAAAAAAATGGCTGTGGCTGTATGGGAGGAAGTGAACGCTGACAGTGATTGACGCTACAGTTGTCATGGTGTGTGTGTTCCAGGTTAGAGACAGGAAACAAGAGATAGAGCGCCTGCACAACAAGTGTGCGGCAGCGAGAGGGGCCATCACATGGGCGGGCCGTGTAGGGCCTATAGAATCAAAACAGATGGAAAATCTCCGATTGTGCCTCATTAAAAATACATGTTTTTCCCCACTTTTAGAGATTTAGTTTGGGAGGCTGGGTGCGGTGTAATGTGGAAATTGTATGTGTGCGGAATCCGTCTGGCCGACGGAATAAACAGATGACTCCCGGGAGGGCTGGCTTCAGTGATGCAAGAGTGAGCGCTATACAAAGGCAGGGTCGACTAAGAATAACAGTGTTCATACAGTAACACTGCTCAACATGGCTTACCTCCCAAATAAATCAACAGAAACAAGTAACAACTCACAGGCCTGTCAGTGACCAGTCCCCCAGTCTCGGCAACTGTCACAAATACTGCTGAGGACTGGAATAAATCAATATATAGACGCACATAGAAAGAGAGAGAGAGAGAGAGAGAGAGAGAGAGAGAGAGAGAGAGAGAGAGAGAGAGAGTGAGCCTGCTATCATTAGAAGTAATGGACAGATAGGCGTGTAGCATGTAAAAAAACACTGTAAACAAATAGTTAAATAAGCCCAGTGCATTTGTGTAGGATAACCACCCCCATGAGTCTCCTTTCACTCAACTGGCACTGCACCAGCACAGTACTGGAATGGCATTGGGCCAGTACTGGAAAAGCACAGAGCCAGTACTGGAAAGGCATTGGGACAGTACTGGAAAAACACAGAGGCAGTAGTGGAAAAGCACTGAGTCAGTAGTGTAAAAGCACTGAGCCAGTACTGGAAAAGCACTGAGCCAGTACAGGAATGGCATTGGGCCAGTACTGGAAAAGCACTGAGCCAGTACAGGAATGGCATTGGGCCAGTACTGGAAAAGCACTGAGCTGGCATTAGAATAGCACCGGGTCAGCACTAGACCCAGACTGAGCTTCCAGCTCCATTCCACCCACATTCTCTTCTCCAAACCAAACACTTTTAGACAAAGTTCCTTAAACGCACAGGTCCACAGACAGAGCCCGCTAGGTTCCCGAAGCGAGCAGGCGAACAAAAGCCTGTCAGGACCTCGGGGGGCAGGCCGGGCTGCCTGGACTCGCAGGCCCGGTTCTGAAAATGACACAGCTTGGCCTTTCCATTTGCACCGCGAGTGCTGACAGCACCGGGCATTTCACACGCCAGTGCGGGGCTCCACCTGAGCCTTCTGGGATGCCGCAGCCTGGCTTCCTCGCAAAGTCCAAGCCCCTGCACACGGCCGCGCCCAACAGACTCTGCTCAGACATCCGCCCGAGACTCCCCGGGCTAGCGCTCTTCTGCACGAATCAAAACAAGCGGTAGATTGGCAACAACTGGCGCAGTGAAATGATTTCATTGGACCGGAATTCATTACTGTTTCAAATTCACTGCATATCACTTTGGAATTGTTTAATATATTCTGTGATATGTTAATATATTTCTAATGACATGAGTAGAAACTCCCCCCTGTTTCACCCTAGGACACCAGAGAGTACCATGGAAATGGATCCTTCTATAAAGAACCAGTCAAGTGAGGAAGAGGATTCAATCTAGAAGAACCTCTCTGCAAAAAAAAAAAAAAAAACGCAAAGCCGACCAGATTATGATCATTAGGGATAATGAGATATTTCCTGCATGAGGCTACTAGATTCTAATCATTAGAGATAACTGTGATATGTCATGAATGTGTGCACGTGTGCTCCAGACAACGTGCGAGTGTGTGCACACGTGCCCCCCCCCCCCCCACCTCAGACAGGCTGCAGAGTGAAGGATGTCAAGTTGTGGGACTCCCAAGAACAAAGGAGGAGTAGAGAAAAGAGGCAGCTGACTTCAAACAGCAGATCACTCTCTACCTGACCTGCACAGTCCACCTCCACCAAAGCATGGGCTGAGGAGGGAGGGAGGGAGAGAGAGAGTGAGAGAGAGAGAGAGAGAGAGAGAGAGAGAGAGAGAGAGAGAGGTGAGATAAGAATGTGAATGAGTATGATAGGATGATAGGAAGAGTGCGTGCGGTGGCTGTGGTGTGGGTGTGCAGGACAGGTAGTGAGTAAGAGAGAGAAAGGACTCCGGCTGTTGTCTTGTAAAATTCAGAGGCGATTGATTGGGGAGATTTGGGGTTGTGAGTGAGTTGGGCCAGGGTGTGGAATCGGCCTTACTTCTCCCATTCCCTTTGACAGGGTCTCTTGATTTGCACCATAAATCCCCTCAGATAGGTCAATAACCTATAATGTTAATGTCAGTGTCCTGCCATTAGTTTTATAGCTTGTGTGTCCCCTCTGTATCTTAATGACCCGTAGCTGGCAGAGCTGCAGATGTCCCCAGCCCCCAGCTAAAACGCTACGCCCCCCCTCCAGAGTGTCCTCCAAGCCCCCTCACCAGCCCTCTTCCTTATTTCCACATCCAGCGCTCCCTCTATCCCTCTTCCTCCGCCCTATGCCGCCGCCCTACACCACCGCCCTTTCAGAGGCCCCTCCTCCTGTGGCCACGCCCCCCTGACTTGCCCTTGTTTTCTCTGGTGTTTAATGAAGGATGCTCCCTTGTAATATGGCGTGGCCAAATTGCTCTAATCAGTTAGCGCGGAGAGGGTGCTGATTCTAGAATTCTTCGGAGTAATTATGCTCATTGCTTTCCGCCTTTCGCAGCGCTCATTTCACGCTCAGCCTCTTGCTCCGGCCGCCGGCAGAGGAGATGCCGCACGAGCCCTCCGCACGACCTTGCTCTCTCCTCATTGGCCACAGCACTATTGATCCCTGGATCTGTCCAACCTATGAGTGTCGCTCCCTGGATCGCTTCCGTCCACTCGTGGCGCTTCCTGGATCTGCTCAGTATACTAGTGGTATTTCCTGGATCTATTCAGTCTAACAGTGGCACTTCCTGGATCTATCCAGCCTATGTTGCCCCCAGAGAGAAGGGAACAACATGAGGAGTTGTAGACGGAAAGAATCTGAAATAATAGAGTATCCCTATAATGTCCTTTTCCTGGTGAACTGTATGTAAACACTGCTAATGATACCAAGGTGAGACGAAGCCACAGCCATAGCTGTCTTTAGCTCTTTCTCTCTCTCTCTCTCTCTCTCTCTCTCTCTCTGCCTGTCTCACTTTCTCTTTCTCTGTAGCTCTCTCTCACTATCAGTAGAGTGGTGTGGTTGTCCCCAGTGCGCATACCTCTTTTGTAGCTGGGAGGATAAATCCCTCCCCTGGTTCTCTGTTTAATCGTCTTACCAGTAGCGAGGGGGAGATTAGGCCACGGCAGGCTTGTAAGAGGCGGTGTGAGGTGGCAGGATTACACGCCACGCCGGCAGCTGCCTGGCGCCAGTGAGAATGTGCTGGGATTGGCCCACGGACTCTGAGATCTTCCAGATCCAGCGGCTGACGGGAGGGCCAGAGCCCTGGTACAACAATACCAGCCGAATCATGGAGTGGGGACAAGCAGAGAGACAGGGAGGGTGGACAGGGGAGAGAGACAGAGGAGGGAGGACAGGAGAGAGAGACGGGGAGGGAGGACAGGAGAGAGAGACAGGGAGGGAGGACAGGAGAGCGAGACAGAGAAGGGAGGACAGGAGAGAGAGACAGGGTAGTAAGGACAGGAGAGAGAGAGACATGGGAAGGAGGACAGGAGAGCGAGACAGAGGAGGGAGGACAGGAGAGAGAGACAGAGAAGGGAGAACAGGAGAGAGAGACAGAGAAGGGAGGACAGGAGAGAGAGACAGGGTAGTAAGGACAGGAGAGAGAGAGACATGGGAGGGAGGACAGGAGAGAGAGACAGGGAGTAAGGACAGGAGAGAGAGACAGGGAGTAAGGACAGGAGAGAGAGAGACATGGGAGGGAGGACAGGAGAGAGAGAGACATGGGAGGGAGGACAGGGGAAATAGAACTACACGCCTTTAAAACCACTTTGGGTTCGAGGGGAAAGGCACAAAAAAAGCCAAAAACAAAAATCTCACCCAAACAAGCGCAGAGCCAAGTTAATAATGACTTTACGCAAACAGTTTTGCTTTGGATGCATTAGTAAATGTCAGAGGTAAAAATAGCTTGGAGTCTATGCCAAATGGGGGAAAAAGAGGGAACAAACAAGGCAACCCAGGTGCTGGGCACAGTTCTGGAGCTGAAGACCCCACTCAGACAACAGGCCAAGCATCGGCCGCTTCTGGCTGTCAGACAGAGGCTGGAGCAGAAAACAGTGTGGGAGAGACACGGGCTGAGGGGTGTGGGAGACAGAACCACCTGGTGTGGGAGACAGATCCACAGGGTGTGTGAGACAGACCCACGGGGTGTGGGAGACAGACCCACGGGGTGTGTGAGACAGACCCACGAGGTGTGGGAGACAGACCCACGGGGTGTGTGAGACAGACCCACGAGGTGTGGGAGACAGACCCACGGGGTGTGTGAGACAGATCCACGGGGGCAAATGGCTTGTGAAACAGAAACATAGGCCATGAGACACAAGAGACATATACGCGGCTTTGCACATGGACCGAGCAATGTGTGAGACGGAGACAGCAGTTGAGCATTGCATGAGATGGAGACAGCAGTTGAGCGTTGCGTGAGACAGAGACAGCAGTTGAGCATTGCGTGAGACGGAGACAGCAGTTGAGTGGTGCGTGAGACGGAGACAGCGGTTGAGCGTTGCATGAGACAAAGACAGCAGCCGAGCAATATGTGAGATGGAGACTGTAGCCGAGCAATGCCTGAGACGGAGACAGCAGCTGAGCAGTGAGGGAGACATAAACACAGCGTGAGCGGTGCGAGGGACAGGTACGAGGGACCAGCAGAGTGGGTCCCCACTGTGTGGGACGGTGCAATGCTCATCAACGAATGTGCTGACAAATTAGCAGAAGCACTTCATTTAGCAATACGAGACCGGCAGCCAGCTCTCTCCGCTCTGAATTACACAGCTGATCGGTGCTGCCTCCGAGACACACCGCTGTCCATGAAGGCGGGAAGCCCATGGTGAGCCCGCAGGAGTCTGTGGGGAGCTGGACCTTCCCCAGCTGAGCTACACAGCATCACCTCCTCTCAGCTACAACGAAGCTGACGTTGACTCATATCCGTGTGAGCGGAGCCAGAGGGAAAGGCCACCGTCCCAGAACACACAGACGGGTTCGGGCGACCTCAAGCATTTCGGCTACATAACATTTGTTTAACATCGTGGTTCAATGTGCTACATTTTTTTTTGTTTCTTGTTGTTGTTTCATGTTAGGGTACCAAATATGGATGACATACGTAGGCTAATGTTAAATGCGCAACACCAAGAGACCAGTTCTGTAAAGTGCGACTGTACCCAGGCACAAAGGCTCCATGAGGTTGGACTATGGGCACGTTTAAAATCAGGCCTGCCAGCTGTCTGAAGCCCCTGAAATAAAGCAAGTGATGTGTTCTCTCAACACCACATGCGCTCCCTCAAAAAACAAGTCCCCTGCAATGAGTGTTCAATTATTCATCAACTTACAGACACAGAGCAGGAGAGAAGCAGACACACACACACACACACACACACACACACACACACACACACACACACACACACACACACACACACACACAAACATAAACACACACATACATGCAGTCTCTCTCTCTCTCTCTCTCTCTCTCTCTCTCTCTCTCTCTCTCACTCTCTCCATTCCCTTAACTTGTTCTTTTTTCCATTACTACAGAGCAAGGCAAAACATCATATGCTCAGTCGTACTCCTCCCTCCATTTTGGAAGGGTATCTGCTGACATTTAGGGGCCAGGTGTGTATAAATGTGTTATTGGCCCTTCACACACTAACCCTAACCCTATCTCAGCCACAGTAGAAGTGGGCCATCTCTACAGCGGAGGCACGTCTCTGCTCTCACGCCCGTCTCACAGAGGAGTCAAAACATACATTACACGCTTCAAACGCACGCACTCACGCACGCACGCACACCTCTAAGCCCCATCATACCACATCGCCGTCCTCTTCAGGGAGAAAAGGAGCTCTGCTTACATTAGCAAATCAGTTACAGGATGTCTGACAGGGGTGAATTTTATCTATTCTTCTTGCGCTTCCTGGTGGCCGGCTGAAAGCGATCCCAGATTAGATTAGGCGGGCAAGCGGGCCATCGGCGGGGCCGCGGGCCGGGCCCGGCGGCACGGCGGGCCGGGCAGGGCGCTCGGGGTGGGCACACGGCACGCGTAGGCACACGGCACCAGCCGCTCCCGCCCGCAGCCGAGCGGAGCGATGAAGGAGAATGATTAATGGCCGGCGCTCACTATCAAAGCGCGGCGGCGAGCTGGAAGATGAGAGATTGCTCTCTGACGATCATTAAATCCTGCTTGCCACATCTGCGAGCACGCACTTTTCATCTGGCCTCTGACGGGCAGGGCGAACGCCGACCCGCCAGCCCGGGCGAGGAGGGGGAGGGGCCGGGTGGGGGGGGGGGTCGGGCGGAGGATCGTCCCCCTGCCACCTCCATACGGGGAGATAAGAGTTAAAAGCACACTTCCTGCACGGCAGGTGGGGCTGCCCGGTGTCATTACAGCCACACACACCTCAGCATCCATCCTTTCATCACCGCGTGAGGGTGAGGCTTCAACAGGGGCCACGGGGCAGGCTACGACGTTCCAGTTAGTCAGGAGCACATTTCACTTACAACCTACCAGCTACTAACGAATAAGCAATAAAACAGCCCTGCTGGGAAAGGCGAGACACGGAATACCTCAGTATTTAAATTCTGAGGAACGCGGGTTGAACAGTTTTGCTAACATGCTCAACATCACTAGGACCACCCGGTTAAACCAAAGCACATAAAACTCTTTATCAGAGAGAGAGAGGGGGGGTATAGACATAAGAGAAGGCTGATTCGCAAACAAACTTGCACAGCCTGGGATCTCCGTCCACACGGCCTGTTTCATGTTTGAACATTCTCCTTCAGTGGGCTGAGAAATTGCCAGGTCTCTGCAGAAGCAGGTCATATGATCCTATTTTTTTTCATACTGAGCATCAATAAAACATTCTGTACAGATACAGCAGGATTCTCATCTCCTTTCAGAGCGGCACCGCGGAACACGGCCCTTCAGAGGGGAGGTATATTAAACACAGCTCAGACTGAAGGCGAATAACACAAACTCGGTACAGTCGATGAGACGGAGAAACAGAAAGACGGAGAGCGCCAGAGCTGGCGGAAGGTGGAGAGAGACCCGAGATGAAGCCCTGCGGTACACCCTTCCGTTCCAACGTGACCTCGCCGCGTTCCGGCCGCGCGCCAAACCGGAGGAACTGGAGGATGAGGATGGAAGGATGATGGTCGGCAGGCCACCGCGATGGGCGAAAAGGCACGCTACTCACCCAGAAGTACATCATCATTTCGGCCAGTGGACGGGTGAGCACGGAGTTGGGAGAAAGCGGGGAAGCGATCAGCAGAGCGGGGCGATCAGCGGGACGATCAACGGGACGCAGGGCAGGCCAACGGTCCCCACGCCGATCTGTCCGTCTGTCTCGTCTTCTGTGTCCTCAGGCCAGAACAGTGGAACCACCCAGCGGTGGACACCTCGCCTTTCACAGCCTCTTCTTGGAGATTGATGATATTTGCGTGGCTGGGGGGCAGGAGGAGAGAGGGGCTGGGAGAGGGGGAGGTGGGACGGCACTGCAACCTCCTTCTACCTCCTCTTACTTTCCACTTTCCACTCGCTCCTCTCTTCTCCACAGTGGCTGCTCAGGCGTTCTCCTGTTCGTGTCTTTCTCCCCCACACTCACTCAGTCAAGCTTGCTCTCGCTCTCTCTCTCTCTCTCTCTCTCTCTCTCTTTCTCGGGCGTGCAGCCGGCTGCTTCTCCCTCTCACTGCCGCTCAGGAGAGCTGTGCGTCTGGGGCACGTGTTCTAGGGTCCAGGCTCCAGCATCTCCGCGCGCCTCGGCCAGACAGGAGCTCGTCCAGACGCTCCGAACGGTGGTGGTGGTGCTGTAGCCCAAAGCCCTGGCAGGAGCACCTCATCTGGTGCAGGGCAGGGGAGGAGAAGGGAGGCGCGCTACTGCCTGCAGCCCTGCTTCTGCTGATGGAGGGGTGGGGGGAGAGGAGGAGGAGGAGGAGGAGGAGGAGGAGGAGGTGAGCAGAGTTGCTTGTTAGTGAGCAGCTGCGGGAGAGTTCTCCCCTCGCACGCTCGCAGCTCAGCTGACGTACGGAAAAAGTCGTCCGGCGTGCCAGTCAGGAAACGAGCACTCCACAAACACGAGATCGAGACCGTAAGCGCACACGAAAAGCAGCAGCTCCGTCCCTCTTTCTTCTCGTCCCGCCGTCTCTTTTATTCGTTTTGCTTTAATTGTTGTTTTAATTGTTGTTGTTGTTGTTGTTGTCCCTTTCTTTAGCGCTGCTTCTTTTTCCCTGGTGCAGTGTTAGTGAGGGAGAGGTGCCCGGGCGTCGGTGAAAGAGGACTCGCTGGATTCCATCGCTCCACACCTCGGCCAATCAGGAGTCAGCGAGTACCGCTGGATGGCTGAGGGAATTGCTTGACACGTTCCATGCAGTGAGTAGAACTGCTCTGTGGGCTGGCAGAGAGCAGTCGGCGGAGTGGGAAAAGTCCTGTGTGTGTACGCGATTGCATGTGTGTGTGTGCCTGCGTGTGTGTGTGTGTGTGTGTGTATGTGTGTGTGTGTACTTATGCATGCGTGTTTGCATGAGAGTGGATGCTTGCGTCTTGGTGAGTGGTTGCATTGGTATACTGTGAAGGAGGGAGCGTGTGTGTGTGTGTGTGTGTGTGTGTGTGTGTGTCTATGTGTGTGTGTGTGTTTGTTGAGGGGTAAGTGGACAGGCTTGTAAGCCTGCCTCAGCAAATTTAAACCAGTCAATAAGAGGCTGAGGCACTCCTAAATGTTAACCTTTCCAATGCCATACATCCATTTGTGGATTTTAGAGTGCGCTCATTCACCGGCGGGTTCTGGTGATTGAAAGAATACACTGGGGAATTATGAAACACCTTATTGGGTTTAATATTTAATCAGAACCTTTAATCAATACAAATACTAAATCTGATTTGAGTCCACCATTATCACAGCGTTACATCTTTATGAATATATTATACGGCAGTTGAAGCAATACAGTTGTGCATACATTTTTTATGGATTTGAATCAATGGATTTCTTTAGTTTTCTTTAGGCTCTGGTAGGTTCTTCTGTCAGTCCCCACAGAGAGACCCAAACCAAATGCTACCTCAGTAAGCTGAAGTGAAGAAACTATTTGTATGAAATGCTCTAGTCTACTTCAAGCCTGGATCATGAATAAATGAGAAGAAACACGTGCCGTGTTTAAAGCACGCAATTCTGGTTTTGAAGAACGCGGAAGGAAAAAATAAATTATGGGGGGGAAATAAGTGAGAAAAATGTTGAGACGTTTTCAGCGCAACGCTGACCAGCCTGATCACGTACTGAAACGGATCATCAGTGTGAACAGAAGCGTACGCACCATGGCGGCCGCACGTGGCGGTGGTCCCGCTAGACGTGTTGCTTCGGCATCACCGTTTCCTGCCTGAACCATCTTACTTCACCACCACGCTGGATCCTGCCATTTTCATAAGTAACGGTTTTCATTTTTTTTCTTTCTTCCTCACTCTCTCTCCATCTCCCGTTTTCTCTTTTTACGTCTCTCTCACTCTCTCTCTCCCTCCCTCTCTCTCTCTCTCTCTCTCTCCATCTATGCTCCTGCTATATCTGAACGTTACCCAGCATGCTCAGGGTGCTGCTTGTTCAGGTTAAGTACTAAGCGGACGAACGGCCCTCGGGACGTCATTTTCCATTACAGAGACAAGAAGTCCTTTCTGTGAGAGGAAGGCGAGAGAAACAGAGGCCTGGATTGGTTCCGCTCCTGCTCGTGCGCTCTTTCCCCACGACTTGCAATGCATTTATTCAATATTTAATACCGGCGCTGCACGGTCCAGGGGCTTGATCTCCGCGTGTCGCCTGATCTTCCCACCCTGTTGCTACCTTCCCACACAGCTGGCTAACGGTCCTACAGTCTCCCACACTTTGAATCTCGTCTACAAACCCAAAACCAGTCAAAAACCGGTCTGACTCGAACACAATTCCTGTCTGATACATCTAGGACGAGTCCCTCCCTCTCTGAAGGTGTAGCTCTTCTACATATGGCCACAGCTACAGCTATATCTCTATACATGGCTACAGTTAAACCTCTTCATATGGCTACACTAATACCTCCACATATGGCTACGGTCATACCTCCACCTGTGGCTACAGTCATACCTCCACACGTGTGTAAAGTCACGCCTCCGCGTACGGCCCATGACCCCCGCGTGAAGGCTGCAGTGATCTGGCCTAAACATACACAAGCTGGGGCCAGCGGAGGAGGTGGAGAGGGACCCGGAGCTGGAGACCAGCCGAGCCAGCGCCGGCCCGAGCGCGCGCTCCCCCGGCCTCATGCAGCGTGCAGCCAGCCAGGGGCGGGCCGGCTCCATTCTTCTTCTTTAGGCAGGGCAGATGGGCCAGGCTCTGGCCGGGGCGGCGCCAGGCTGAGCCGGCGTCCAGGCCGGGCTGTCTTAATTAGGAGCTGGCGGCCGGCGACGGCAGGTGAACGCATCTGGGAGGCCAGATTGGCCGCGAACGCAGCGGGTCTTGGAAATAATGCAAGCCCAGGAACATTACGAAGGAGCAAAAACAAGTGAACAGGATCCAACACACCCCCGCCACCTCCACCACCACCACCTCCTCCACCACCACCACCACCCGTGCTGTAAAACGCCCCCAGCATGTGCATATGCACCGTAAAGGCTCATCGCCGCACTGGCACGCCAGATATTAAACGCCTCTGTCCTGGGAGGGCTGCGCTCGTCTTACGTGGTGCCAGGACCCAATCGGGCCGCGAGCGCGATCACTTACACTTATTCTGCTGAGCGGCTGAAATTTGGCGCTGACGGTCAGCTGACAGTGTTGAGTATGCGGTCATCCATGCGGGGCTGGACCATCCCACAGCTGTAATCCCATCCCACCCTCCCTCCTTCCCTTTCACGGCCCGGTCCGCTCTTTCACATGTAAACCACACACATAAAACACTCGCCTCCCTCCCTGCCTCAATCTCCCCCCCCCACCCCTCACACACACACACACAATCCCACTCGCGTGCACACACTCAAATACGCGCGCGGTAGCTCTTAGCACGTCAGCCGCGGCTCCTCGGGCTACTCTGCCTTCTTCATTACAGCTTTAGCCGGCGTCATCATTTCTGCCTCTGGTGGAGCTGCACTTCTCCGCCCTCACGGGCCACGCCTTTCCCTTCCAATTACTGCGCCGATTCGTTTATTCATTAACCCTCCGCCGAAAAACGCGGGACACCAAGTTCGAAGACAAGAGCCGTCCATTTTTCTCCATTTGGGCGTGCTGCTCCATGTTTTGGACACATTAGAGAGACTTAATACAGTTAAGATGCGGTTTAGTGTGGTCTGGGGGAGGGTCTTAGATTACGGCTCCACCAGGCAGCGTTCACTAAAGCCGCTTCAAACAACCTACTCAAGCACAAACCAAGGCAGCGACTGCCATGTGTAAAAATGTTTGATTTTCAGAAAAACACAACAAAAATGCTTGTAATACATTTCTGTAGCAAACGCTAGTAATTATGCATTTCTCTTTTGATTCATATTTCAAGGGAAATTACTACTTTGGTTCCTATGTCCAAAAAGGCATACGGTCTGTGGCCAATTAAATAAAACGGGATCCCAATATACTGGCATCGAGCCACAGTCTGCAGGACCTTTCATTAAAAAACACGGGATAGTCGAACTCCGGAAACTTTACAGTGCAAAGCGGAGGAAGAAATGTTTGCAGTCTGGATGGTATTCATCAGTAAATAATTTCCAATTGGTCAACTTTACACATCTCTTGATAAACAGTCCTCTCGACGGAGGCGTCCCTTTAGAATGTGGTTGGCACTTTCACTCTAGGTCACCGACTCAGGTACGATGTTCCTGTTTCTGTCGGTCTGGCATACTGAAAAGCCATGCAGACAAGTCTGACAGACTTTCAGTGTGTGAGGTGTCGCTGAAGAGAACCTGAATGAAGACAGGACCCTGACAGAATTCTAAAGAACCTGAATGAAGACAGGACCCAGACAGAATCTAAAAAACCTGAATGAAGACAGGACCCTGACAGCATCCTAAAGAACCTGAATGAAGACAGGACCCTGACAGCATTCTAAAGAACCTGAATGAAGACAGGACCCTGACAGCATCCTAAAGAACCTGAATGAAGACAGGACCTTGACAGGACTCTATAGTTGACATTTCAATGTTGTCCCCAGCACGTCGTGTCCCGAGCTCGTGAAGAAATGCTGACACATGCACACATGTTGGTAATAAAGCATTATGAACAATTTCATGACTTCTAATCAATATTACAACAACTGTATTGCTAGAACTCATCCTTGCTATTTATGAAGGATCTCATATCTCATTCTGCCGTCTGTGAAAGAAATTAGGATGATGGCACCACAGTAATGAAAATGCTAATGTTCCTGTTAATTTCTTAAATCTTTAAAAATGATCAACATCAGCTGTAAACAGCTGTTTCTTCCTCACTCGAAAAAGCAAAGGTCAGTCAAACATGACCCACCCCTGCATATTAATGCCATTTGACATGTCCACTGGAGATGCACACAGCATTACCATTTATCAACTGATCATAAAAATGAAACTTGTTTTGAGGTTCTGACATGTGCTAAGGTTACAGCCCAATAAAAACCTTACTACTCACCTCTTAATATTCAGTTAGTTTGTGCAGAGGCATGACCGTACCTGATTAAAACACCGTACATCTGAAACACAGTTCTGAAGCCGTTGGATCTCTTGGAGAGTGATGGTGCGACAGTGGGGAAGTGAGCTGCAGACTGGAAGGAGAATCTGACCTTGACTCGCCCACTTTCACCAAACCAGACACACCACACGCCGAGCGCCACGCACACAACCTGAAGAAACGGGACCCACCCGCGCAGACGCATGGCCGACCCATGGTTGTTTTGTCCCCATCGGCACACGACTCCATTATCTTAATACACATGATCCTAAAATGATTCTAGCTGGACACCGTGAGTGAGACGTAACATCAAGACGTTCGCAGAAAACGCAGGCTGTCTACTCACGACGTGTCAACGCTCTCGGGAGGCCCTCTGTCGCACCAGGAAGCTTCAGGAAACGATTGTCATGGTGTCTCAGGACACAACCAACTCATTCTGAGATGGACTCTGAGAGTGCAGGGCCCACCAAAGCAGCTGGAGCCCCCACTCAGAGGGGGGAGAAGCCCAGGAGAAAAGCAGGCACGTACCAGTCTCGTGACGAGGGGAACCCCAAAATGCCAGAAGTGATCGTTCAGCAGCCCACTGTAAACTACGTTTCCAAAGAGCGCAATGCTTCCGGATTTATACAGTCCGTTTCCTGGTTTGGTTTCTGGAGAGGGACACACAAATAGACAATTGTGTTGTTTCACCATGTTAAAGCGCACACGCACACACACACACACACACACACACACACACACACACACACACACACACACACACACACACACACACACACACAGGAACAAATAAATAAACAACTATCTTAAGAAGTAAATATACACCAAAAAGATATATATGCATATATATGCACAGAGGCGTATGCATGCATTACAGTACATGAGTAATCTCGTGTACCTCTGAAATAATCATATATACACATGTAAACATTGTAGTCTAATGTAAACACACGCATGCACTATGAGGTGTAATGCATTCTTAAACACACACACACATCAGTCAGCAGTGACGGATTTTTCATCTGGATCGTACTATATTTACGATGCACTTGTCATATGCAACTGAAACGTGTCCGTCCCCAACCCCACACACACACACACACACCGTCATTCTCTCTTTCCCTCGCTCTATTTTTCCCACAGCTCCATCTCTCACACGTATCTCCCCTGTCTGAGACAGGACCCGCAGCCCGGAGTGAACACATAAAGGAAGCCCATGTATATTAAATTATTCTCCATAAATGCCAAGTACAGCAAAGATCCGTATTGTGCCTCAAAACAAGAGTGGCCCACGTGTTGTTCAGTGTACCACAGCAAGCCGTGCGTTCGTTATTGAAAAACGAAAAGTAAAAAGGCCCATTAAAATGTCACTCGGGCTCTTAGCAGCCGGGTCGGCGTGGGCCTGCTCGGGGTTAGCGGTGGCCACGGCGTGATTGTTTACGGTCGCTGCCTGCCGCGGGCTTGCTGGGTATGACTGTTAAGTCCATGGAGGCTACAGTGTTGGGTTCCCACTCCGCTAGCCTCTCGCCTTACATCACCCATGAATATGCATGCCGGCGGACCACTCTCCGGCCAATCAGTCGCGCTTCTAACGCATTTATATCTGTGCCACGTGGCTGATTTTAATAAAATGATATAGCCTAATTAGCAATAAAACCGCTCACTCAGTGACTTCTTTTTTTTAAATTCAGGTAGCAGTGAGAGAGGCGTAAGCGAGACGATGCAGAGTAAAAGGTGGTGTGTGTGTGTGCGCGTGTGTGTGTGTGTGTGTGTGTGTGTGTGTGTGTGTGTGTGTGTGTGTGCGTGTGTGTGTGCGTGTGTGTGTACGTGTGTGCGTGTGTGTGTCTGAGTGTGTGTGACCCAAGGCAACATTCCCTTTTTACAGGTGATGTGATGTGTTGGACAGAGGGAGGTATGGCTGGCAGGATCGCACCCCATCTGAGGGAATTCTGTTCAGAACACTCCGCTGTGATGAGTTAGTGATGGTGGACTGAGATCGATGAGATAAGAGTTACACGGGGCATCTGCACTGCCACACAGCCCCCCAGGGCACTCCACCCGCTCCCTCACACCCTCCTCCGCACACACCGCACACACCGCACACACCGCACACACCACACACACCGCACACACCACACACACCGCACACACCGCACACACCACACACACCACACACACCGCACACACCACACACACCACACACACCGCACACACCGCACACCCCCTCCATCTCCTCCTGTTTCTCTCTACCTCCTCTCCGCTTCTTTTCTTCCTTTGTTGCAATTTCTACCTCTATGTCCCTCTCTTTATATCTCTGTGTCTTTCTCTATCTCTATCTCTAACTCTCTCTATCTATCTCTCTCTCTCTCTCTCTCTCTCTCTGTCTCTCTCTAACTCTGTGTCTCTCCCTCATTCTCCTGGCCAACCTCTGACAGCTGTTTTTTTCACTAGCTTTTTTCTCTCTCTTTCACAGTTTGGAAAAAAATGACAAGAGCTTTAAAAACTGAGTGAAATGTCAAAGTTGACATAAACACTCTGTGAGGGGAAGTATTTTTTTTATTTGATAAGGAGGCAGTAACAGTGAGATTTAAGACACAGAGAGTAAGACCATAATTCCAAACAGCAGGCTAAATCTGCCACTATCATCAGTTCAACTGTGCCTTACACAGGCACGTGTGCTCAAATGCACACACACCCTCACAGACACACATGCACACATAGAGTTTGGATTAGCTGAAAGTGTAAGTATATTGTTATTGTCTTTTCTCTCTTAAAGTACTGAAGATTACTGATGGGTCTATGCCAGAGTTTGGTATATCAGCTTTAGTGCTTAATGTAGCACAATATTACAGGTATTAATAATACAACAGATTACTACAACAGTAAAGTGATATAACATCGCAAAACACATAAATGAGAAGAAAATAAAGTTCATAAATGGAAGGACAAATACCATATATATACATTTATTCTGAGTGAAAATTGTGAAATAAATAAATAAGGGATTTCCAAAGCAGTTCAGGAACCAATTTGCAAAAGTACTCAAATCCTTCACTGGAGAAAAAAGAGAAACAGTTTTATGTAGTAATACTTTGTTAAAAGAGAAACAGTTTAATGTAGTCCTACTCTGTTAAAAGAGAAACAGTTTAATGTAGTCCTACTCTGTTAAAAGAGAAACAGTTTAATGTTGTACTACTCTGTTAAAAGAGAAACAGTTGTATGTAGTAATACTCTGTTAAAAGAGAAACAGTTTAATGTAGTACTCTGTTAAAAGAGAAAGTCCAACATTCAAAAACGCACTTGAGTTGTTCTAAAATTACTTAGACTATAATATGCTTAAGTATTAAAAATAAAATATAAACACATATGTATACTGTAAAGTACTGGCATTGTGTTTTCTTCTTGTTTATGGGTGAAGTGCAATCTAATGGAATCAAATCTAGGGGACTCAAATGTTGGATTCATTTCTTTCACCTGAGTAAATAATAGTCTCCAAAAGCATAAATACGTACAAACATAAATATCCATAAGTACGTAAAGCAGGAGTATGGCATTGAAAGGCAGGAGCGGAGTACTTATACTCTATTACTCTCTAGCCCTGCTGATGTGAACTTTGGACTAACACAAAAAAATCAATAGCCATTACTGATGCTGGTACTGAGCCTAAGATTTTATTTCTTACACTTTAACACAACAGCAAACAATATGACAGCTTGGTGACCGCCGTAACTACATGGGGCTTTAGGCGTGGTGCTGTGGCCCCACCTCCGCGCCCGGCTCCACGGGTCCAGGGCACCCACGCCACCCAGACGGGCCCGGGTCCTGCACTCCACTGGGTGGTCCTGTTAGCACCTCCTTCCAAACCAAACACGCCATCCGCAAAAGCCCCTCCATATGGCCGGGTCCGACCCGCCCCGCCCTGCCCTGCTCCTGGGCAGGAGCTGGACGGAGTGGAGACAGGGGTGCCGTGCTGCCTGGCCAAACCGGCGCATTCATTACCCCGCGTTTACCCCGAGGGCCCTTCACAGCCTCGGGACCAAGCACAGAGAACATGTTTAAACACAGCTCGCACGACGTTTCATCGTGTACCAAGCGCACAGCCACTCTGATTAGCGAGACGGACATGGCAGCAGACCGAGGCGTTCAGGGCACTGATAACACCATGCAGCGACTGTTACTAGTGTCACCACTACCACTACCACACACACACACACACACGCACACACACTTTTGAGAAATGAGAAGGCGGTACAAGGTCATTATGAAGCTTGAGCACTGACATTATCATTAAAGGGAGGGAATGTGCTTTGGGAGTGAAGTCTTTCACTAATGAGATTGAAACACATGAAAATTAATTACTTTCTGAATGTACAATACATCTGCTTTTCATTTAGGTGATTGGGCAGAGGGTGTGAATCTGACCATAAGTTGGGTCTTTTAATCTCAAACACTCGTCCTTCTATGGCTGGACACTCAACATGATTTCTAGACATTTTTGTTAAAAAGGGCTTGTACGCCTTTTATTAAAAATGCAACAGAGGTCATCAAAAGGGTCAAGTTTAAAGAAGCATCATGGCTGTGTTCTTGGGAACTTGGGAAAGCTCTCCGACTGCCTGTGTGTGTGTGTGTGTGTGTGTGTGTGTGTGTGTGTGTGTGTGTGTGTGTGTGTGTGTGTGTGTGCGTGCGTGCGTGCAGCGAGAGCACCTTTCAATGTCACCGCATTTGCAAAAGCTGCGTTTCAAAAGTGAACAGAACAAAGGCACGCGCAGGGGACCGGTGGCACACACCTCCCTACGTCGCCACGGCTGCCGTCGCCCCTGACGCGCGCGCCCGCGCGGCCCTGGAGCAGCGGACCACCTGCTGCAGTCAGCACGTTGAAGAAGCCCGCGCGCTCAAACGCACGCGCGGCAACAACGCTAAATAAACACAACGCCATCAGCACCGCACTAAATATACCGAGGTCTCCCAGCTGTGATGAAAATCAACCAGAAAGAAATAGTGATGGATCAGCGGAAACGATAAAAATCCAGGAAAATTAGTTTATGGAACAGGTTTTTTTTTCCGTAGGAGATTATTGTTTGTGTAACAGCAGTGCGGGACTTTCACACCACGTACTCGCCGTTCTTCACCTGTCCTGCGAACTGAGGTTTTGTGAAGATACGGTCCGGCATAATTTATTAATATATGGATAAATCAATGCTTCGTGTCCTTATAGATTACTTCAAAATCATAAAAGGGACTTGACAGGAAATGCAAAGTACTACAATTTAATTAAACTCCATATCCTCCCCCTGCGCAGCCGCCTGATTAAAGTAGCAGTCAAATAAAACAGCATTTAATTGGCATACACCACGAAAGCTGTTTGCATGTTTATTTAACATTGCGGCGTATTAATAAAAAATTAGAGCCCTAATTGGGTAAACTTGTGCAGGCAGGAGTGAGTCCTGGCTCCACCTCCCCCCACTGTTTAATGGACTATGACTGAAAAATGATCCCAGGCTAGTTTAATATTTCTGCAGTCATACTTGATGAAAATCCCTACTCTCATTGGCCAAGAGCCACACATTAAAAAGCAATCATGGCTACCTGGACCTGCTGGTGAGGATCCCCAGTGGAGTGGGCCACTTGGACGGGCCTGGTGGAGCGCGCCATCTTGGCATGGGTTGGGGGGGGGGGGGGGGGGGGCAGGGATCATTAGCGTCTCGCATATCTCCAGTGTGGCGTTCCGCTAGCGAGTCCCCAGCCGGTCTCCCCACGCCAGGCATTGGCCATCCCACTTGGCATGCCACCAGAGACAGCTGGATAGCCTCGCTGCACTCCGCCTCCTCCGCCTCCGCCCCCTCCTCCCTCTCCTGTCTTTCCCTCCACTCCTGTCAGTTTAGCGCGCCGGGCACCCAAATGAGTGGCCCTTTGATCAGCTACCAAACAGGGAGAGCGGAGCAGAGGCCCTGAGCAATCAGCCCCAGCTCTGTTCGAGAGGAGAGGCAGCCAGGAGGCCGAGCAGCAGGACTCGGAGAGGAGCGTGCCAACGCCACGCGAGAGGCTCCCCCCCCCCACCAGCAGGACGCGAGAGGATAGCATGTAGCCAAGATGCACATGAACAATAGGCATGCGCACACATGTGCATGGGGCACACACACACACACACACACACTTCCTCTGTCTGACTCTCTTTCCCTCTGAAGGCTCACATTTGTGGCAAGAGCGAAGCCAGGGAGTGAAGAACAAGCGTGCAGACAAGCAGACACTCACACTCACGGGTGTCTGTTAATATGCACAAAAAATTCAAATGCAGACAATACACAAGTCGGAATCAAAGGGGAGAGAGAAAGAGGGAACGAGAGAGAGAGAGAGAGAGAGAGAGACCGGGGAGAGAGAAAGAGAAGAGAGGGAGAAAGAGAAAGAGGCGTGTCGTCGTACTGTACTGTTCACCCAAGCAATCGCAGAAAAGCATCAAAGGGACTGTTCCAGACTTGACTCATTTATATTGTATAACAAGAACTGCAACTTGATTCACAGTAAAAAAAAAAAAAAAAAAAAGAAAGAAAGAAAGAAAAAAAAAAACGAAAGAACAGGAACAGGAACGAGAGGAAGCTACATGGGCCGGCGGTGAGCTTGAGGGAACTTCTCCTAGGGAAGATTGGAAATACGCTGCTCATCCTTTGTCTGCTCTGCTTTGTCATCTACAGCTGTGAGAGGTTCCCCATGGGTTGGCAGGCACCGGGCCTCTCTGCTCCCAGTTCAATGGCTCTCTCTTTTCTTCCCTGCTGTTTGAGCAGTGGAACTAAGAGTTGTATGTAGTTTATTATGCCGTACTCTTCAAAGTCGGCAAGATTAATGACCTTTTTCCAGAAAATGCGCATAGAGCATAAATATATCATTACATATCCCGGTATAATATGCTCTATGAGGTAATACCACACTTGTATGTTGATCAAGCAATAAAAATAACTTTGGGATTGAGAGTAAGGACACACACACACACACACACACACACACACATACGTACACATGCATGAAGGCAAGAATACGCATGCTCGCTTGCACACAAACACAGACACACAGACACACACACTTATAGCTACCACTGTTCACGTTGCCAATACATGGTGCGCTCTCTTTGCTTTCTTTCCCCTGTGTCTGATATTGGAAAATCCTGCACAGAAGGTCTAATTGAGGAACCAGAAAGGGAGGTCTATTAAAGATCAAAGCTGATTGATTGGTCCTGACCTGGCAACCCGTGATCCCCCGTGAACTGATCACATGGAAGCACTCCCTTAACAAGGCAGGGGTAACGAGACACACATGGACGCACGTGTACACACACACACACACACACACACACACACACACACACACACACACACACACACACACACCAGTTTTGAATTGACCAAGATAAAAGCTTGAGGTGAGACTGCTAACCTCTAAAAACGGTGTGACCCTAAAAATGGTGTGAACAAATAACAACTTTGGCAACCCAACGACAGGCAGGGGCATTTTAACCAGTTGTTATTTACCAGTGTCAGATGATGGTCTACAACACGACTCATTCTAGCTTTAGGGCCGTTCAGTGAAGTTACACTGATTTTATTTAACCCTGGTCAGCAGGTTAACTTTAACAATAATAAGCTATAAATGAGCAAAAGTCACACAAGAGCGGGATAAAGTGGTGTAATAAAGTACACTGCTCTGCAGACATGATAAACAGTAAAAGCAGAGGCCATCTGAGCCACCATCAGTAAATTACATGCAGGCTGAAAATCAACAAATGGCACGTTTGATGTTTTATAGACAGGGTTTCACACAAAGAGCTTACAGAGCCTGTGCCAGCAAGCTGCTCATCAATTTATCAACACATACCAATCCTGTAAAGCCACAAAAAAGTGCTCCTTCATCACACCTGAACGTAAACAGCTAGTGTGACAGCTTTATCTCCGCATTGTGTAGGTTCTTGTGCATTGATTAGAGTGATGATGCTAACACCCTGGTGTACAGTGAGGCTTTTATGCGTGCGCCGGACGCCACGCAAACCAAACACGCAGCGTTCCGTTACCGTTTTACATTTTCTCAGCTCAACATGGCGTTTGTCAAAGAGGGAGGGGCTGTGTTACATTTATCTGATACAGTACGGTGGCAGAAGTCTTTAAATTCGGACCTCAAATCCAATTTCCGGTTCTGGAACTTGTAATCACTGGTAGTTAATTGAACAGTTAATGTATGTGACTGGCCACTTTGTCATCACACCTGGCTGCAGTGGAAAATCTGTAGTATCTGGACCTTAAGGGCAGTGATTGAATACCTATGTTCTGTGACATAAATGAACTACCAGTGATAAAGTTCTCTTGTATAGAATATAGAAAAAACACACCTAGAGAGAGCATTGTGGAAATCCAGCATTAGAATATCACCCTGATACATGGTACATGGTACATGGATGGTTTGTTTATGCTTGCATGCATCCATAGTGCTTTGTCCCAATGCACTATCACAGATTATGATGTTGCAATCGCATCTCTTGATTTGAGACAGGCTGCTATGAATGACTGACAGGTCTTATGCAACTTCGGGGGAAAGTGGAAATGAATTATACACCATGCACCAATGAAGGGTCAGAGAAAATGTAATTTATGATGATGTCCATGTCCATTGGTGACTACTAGTGACCCTGACTGTCAAGGCATCGTTCAAGGTTCTCTTCATTGCAAAGAACTGATGCAACATTTATGACGGAGGCTGTCAAACACAGGGTTACTTGGGCCTCCAAAAAAAATCTAGGTTCAAATACCACTACCACGATGTTGATAACATTATTGCAAAAAAAAAAAAACCCAAAGACCAGGGCGAGATCTTGTGTAATTCAGTTTGGAGGCCTTGGAGTTCTGGGTCAGAGAGTCCTCATCTATACTCCATCATCATGGCCATTACGCTGGAGCTTGTGGATAAGCAGAGGGCCTCTGTTTTCTCCCAAGGCTGTTCTCCAGGCCAGCCAGCCGTTCGGCAAGCATCAATCAAGCTCTGTGTCCTGGCGTGGAACGGATCGATGGCCAACACTGCAGCTCATTGATAGAAGACATCTCCTGACTAAGATATAGCATAACTTTTCTGCTGCCTAGTCCAGCAATAATCTCCAAGGTCAATCGGAGGCGTTGGAGATGGCGGAGCCGTGTGGATGTCGGGGCGTCGCGCAGCCACCGCGCACTCCGGGGAAATCGTTAAATCCATAACGGGCGGCTCAAAAGCGGAGCCCCCGCGGCCGAAGCCGTCTTATGCGTGAAATTCCAATCTCGCTCGCCTTCTGCGCCGACGACGTGCCCGAGATCGCCACGGGATTGGCGGGGGGGGGGGGGGGGGGGGGGAGCCACGCCCACCGCCACGGGCCTCCTCCCACATTATCGCACGGGCGAGCGGCGCTCCCGTTGCGTGACGTCCCGTGGCGAGGCGCGTGAGCGGCGCACGTGGGCCCGGGAACGGTGGCCCGGTGGCCCGGTGGCCCGTGGCGGGAGAGCGGTGGCGGGAGCAGCCATTAGGGAAGAGCTATAGGTGTGCGGCGGGCTCAGGTAATTAAGTGAGAGCACAGGCAGGGAACGCGGGGCCTGCAGATTTATGTGGCGTAATACCGCACACGCTGCACTCCCCTCGTCTCCCAGCCCAATCTCATAAAGCATTAACTACCTGACCATTCAAATGCACTCTATCATTCCCTTTTCACCTCTCGTTTTTTCCACGGGCTAGGGTTGCATTCTCCGTCTCTCTCGTACGCTTCCTTTCACCCTCTCATCCTCTCCCACGCTCTCTCTTTCTCTTCTCATCCTCTCTTGTAGTCCCCCCCCCTCTCTCTCCCTCTCTCTGTGTCTGCCCTGCCAGCAGGCACCTCTCCTCCTATGGCATAATGTGCCACCTGCCTGTCTAACAACGGCAGGCCAAGACATATCAGTAATGGGGAAAGGCCAGAATAACAAGTCGCTCCTCTCTTTCTTTCCACCAGTGCCCCTTCATTTTTCACCTCAGCAGAGATTAAAGTCGTTTCCGTTCAGGGTCAGGGTGGTGGTGGGTGTGAGTGGGGGTGTGATCTTCGATCAGTCTTTCTAATCTTGGCAGGGGTTCATAAAAACCACTGGCCCCATATGTTTTGTTACAGTGACTCACACACTACCTTTTGATATGGAATAGCATTCATAAATACACTTTAAACAGTATTTATGAATGCCATTTTGTAAACAGCGCCTAAGATAGCGACCCACCCTTTCAGTAATCTGCTCTGAGAACAAACACAAGGCACATAAAGAGGTAGATCGATCACACATTAGATCTCACATTAGATCTCACATTAGATCTAGTATATAATTATAGTATATAGTACAATATATAGTATATAAATATTGGTGATAAAATTAATCATGAAAGCTGAAAAAATAGGGGATTTTGATGGAACAAAAGACCTCAGATAACAATACAGACATTTAATCAATAACAGACTCCAGTGGTCATAACTGGCTGATTAGAAACTTTGTCTCCACTTTACACGCTACGTCCTCACACTGTAACATAAAACAGAGGGCTAAAAAGACAGTAATGCAAAGAGAGCCGTCTCCCAGAGTAATGTTAGAGAAATGTTACTGCAGTCCGCTAAACATGGCTGATCTCCGTCTCTCTGATGTGTGAACCCTCACTGCAGCACACCACAGTCTTCTTTTCCTCAATGATATTTAAATACATGTTACAAAACAAGCGCTCCTAGAGACCACCAAGCTGTCATCTACCATGTGTAAAACCCTAACAAACCACTAGTGCAGTATAAAGAGAATTGCATTTTTGAATCTCATACTCTTGTGAAGTAGTGTGAAAGCATTTAGAACAGAAGTGAAAACTAAGCAGAATCAAAGACCCCAACCCCCACAGTACCACATAAAGTGAGCATCCACTAATTGTATTATTAACTGAGATCAGTGCCAGCAGATTCTTATTAACGACAGCCCTGTGGGACGCACTACGCCGTGGTCTGAGAATCCATCTACAAGCTTCATAACAAGGCTCCGGAAGCTTCCACACTGACAAATAAACACAGGGGTGTTAATAGAGAGCTATCAGGAAGTATTATTGTATTCATAACACTGCTGCTTATTGCACACAGCTGGTGTGCACACAGTCTGATGTTAAAAATGGACTTCATTTAAGCAGGGAGACTGGCTGCTGTAGGGAGCCCCGCCTCCCTCAGAGATCCCACTCTCAGAGCGGCCGGGCGGGCGGCCGGGCGGCCGGGCGGGCGGGCGGGCGTGCGGGCGAGAGCGTGATTCAGGAGCGAGCCGCGCTCCCCTCACCTCACGATGCATCCCCATCACAGCGCTAATCAATCAGGTGGGCAGGCCGGCAGGGCCACATGGGCCGGCTCACCACAGGACTCGTCCTGGGTCTCACCGCTCCTTCCTCCTTCCTCCTCCTCCTCCTCCTCCTCCCGCACCCCACTCGGTGGACAATCTGCCAGTGGCCAAACTCACTAAGAGCACTAACTCCTTATATTTCAAGGCACAGGTGCTGCAGTTGCTGGATCTGCCTGAAAGGTGAGGAGCTACACTGGACCATCAGAGCGGGAATCACGTCGTCGGTGGCCATCCTTTCTGAAGGCCTTGTTATGTAGCAAAATGCTAATTTAGCCAGGTATATTTACATGCGAAATCAGACTTCCAGTCCTTTCACCGAGGGTACTTTCTAAATGATGTGTTTGCTCCAAACCCATTTGTTAACAGCACAGATTGTGAGGTTGGAAGAAAACACAGCGTCTGAGTAGAACGAGCAGGAGCAGGAAGTTTCCGGAAATCCTTAAACAGAGGCCAGTGTGACAGTCACAAATGAGTAAACAAAGCAGGCCTGATTTGTCCATTCATTACCCCATAACCAGCTATTGTTGTAGTGATGAGCTAGAGGCGCGGAAGATGGCCTCCGCAGAGATTTTGGATTCAATTAAAAAACAACACCTGCTGGGGAAGCCTCGCACGCAGCTCCCCACGTCAGGCACACGGAGCACGGAGGCTCGTTCAGCTGCCGAGGAACTAACACGGTAACGGCAAAGCGCAGGAGAACGTTTGGGTCCAGAGGCGAACGCCTCAGCGCCGTCTTCTGTGAACGTTACGATGTTAGCGAGGCACCTGGCAGAGTTAGAAGTATAGATTCATGTTCTGGTACATACAGCTTTGGAGGGGTTTTAGAGGTTCTTCCAAATGGTTTTTAGTAACCCATTTCCAAAGGGCCCCAACTTGGTAAAACATGCTCGCGTTGAAACAGAGGAGGGAGACTCCACTCCAAGAAGTCAGTGAGAAAGTTTGTGTCTGGGAGAGTCTGATGTGGTCAAAATGCAGCTGGTTCTGAGATTCTAGGGGAGAACATCTCCAGACATATGAATATCTAACAGAAGTCATCTCTCTTTTCTGCTAGGGTCGGGTATGACTCATGTTTACAGAGCACCTTGAGTTTGCAGGGGGGGCAGGGGTGGGGTGGCTTACACTCGATAGTAATAATCATAATAATAAAAAAGGTGCAATGAGGCTTCTTCAGCAGCAGAAGCCCATTCATTAGTGCTCCACAGGCCCCCATTCACAGACCCCTGCAGGGGCTGAGGGACCATTTTGCTGCTTTGCTCTGGGATCGGGGAAACTCAGCAAATTTGTCGTCATGACATAAGGACAAAGTCCTTTGTGCTGCGTTTCTGGAAATGGATTTAGGGATGTGCACCAGGGCTCAGAGGCGAAGCTCGCTGACGAATAAGCTAATTCTGCATGAGTGCACAGACAGCAGGAGGAGAAACCAAGCAAGTGAGGTGAGAGAGGCAGAGAGAGAGAGAGAGAGAGAGAGAGAGAGAGAGAGAGAGAGAGAGAGAGAGAGAAAGAGAGAGAGAGCGTGAGTGTGAAAGAGGGAGGAACACTACTCGAAATTCACAAGTTCAGTGGGTCTTTTTTTCCACATTGCCCAAGGCAAGTATGTCAAACCAAGCAAGGCCTCCCACCTGCAAACTTTATCTCTGTAGCTGAGGTCCGCCCTGACCAGAGTTGAGCTAACACAGATAGTAGATTACTGTGTCTGATTTGGGAGTCCACCTGTGAATCAGTGGAACGTGATGTGGATTTCACTTTTATGAGCATCCAGGTGGGACACATGATATCATAAATCCCACAACTAATAAATGATTGATGCACTAAATAAGTAAACAAATAGGTTTGATTATATTATGACCAAGGTTTTCTGAGATGTTCACCTCATAAGGCAACATTATTGACTCATACTTTTCATATTTAAAAAATGTGAGCTGGAGATGTGGTGGCCACGAACACGTTTGATCCCTGATGACAGTGACCCATGTGCGGGAGCCTGGGCCAATGTGAGCCAATGCATCAGAAAGGGGTAGCTCTATCCTCCGAGTGTGTAACTCCACCTCCTGGTGTGGTGATTGGCTGCATGTGGTTTGGAGGAAGAATGTGAAAGCCCTTTCCCTCCCTGTTTGGCAGCTGTTGTGTGACATCTGATCTGAAATTGGAAAAAAAAAAACCAAGAGCGATATACAAAAAATATATATCAATGATGTGTCATTAAAGACATTTTGAAAAGACTAGAAGAAACATTTAAGAAGACTTGGCCCGGGTACAGTTCTGAAGGCCAGTGAAGGCCAGTCTCACAGCAGGAGACCTGCCCAGTGGCCTGGCATGGAGGAGATATCAGATTAGATGAAAGAAAGATGAAAGACCTGCTCTTTCATCACTAGTTTAACACACTAATTGATCACCTTTAATCTAAGGGCATATCCATTGACTTTGGAGACAGCAGACAAGACAGGGAAATTTCGCCACCCAAAGAAAACACGTTTGAGCCAGAATATTTCTCAGAAACAATGAAATTTCTCTCTGCCTGGAGGTGAGACATATCACAGCTTAACTATTACCTAAAACGTGGGTTCAATTGTTGGAGAAAAAACATTGGAGAAAAAAAGAAACAACAGACTGCAGGGGACCTCAGCAAAAGCCGTGAGTCTGTGAAACAAAAGCAATGAGATGCTAATTTAGGCTTCTGCTATTTGTTTCATATTGATCTCTGGCTGCTTTTGCATTTTCCACATTAACGCTCTCATCATAAATCACATGACATAACTAATGCTCTCCTCCGCTGCAGATGCGAGCCTTTGTCTCCCAAGAACACAAAACCAAAGGTCAAATGATTAGCCTTGAACGCATGCAAGCCTTTAATGATTTGAATAAACCTTTGTATCTGCGCGTGCATTCTCAGCAGAAGCGGCTGTGGAGCAGAGAAAAGAAGGTCTAAATTAATGACTGCTTCTCTGTTTGCTGCCCTGTGAGGTACAGATGACTCAGCAGAGCACATGTGTACGCATTGTTACGGGAGCCCTCCAGATGCAGCTGCGCAGGCCGGCCACAATGAACCACGATTCTGCCTACAGGGATGAAAGCGCGCCACACATCAGACCCCAGACCCCCCCCCGACCACGCCCCCAACCCCCCGTGGCACGGAGCGCATACGTACACGGGCGGTCGGAGCAAGAGAAGGTGCTTGAACCGGGCATTAAAGTCGTCCATCAATGGCGCGTCGTTAAGGGCGTTCCCTAAAGATTCGGAAAGATTAAAACGTAAAAGATTTTCCGTATGAATATTTGTTAATTACTTATGCGTTCGATGTTGGCGAATTCGCTGAACGATTAAGAAGTAAGTGTGTAGAAAGTGTTGCTGATTTTGGCTCCAGTACAATTTTGGCCGCAGCATCACGGCGTTCCAACTGTTCTATGAATAATTTGTTCTTCTAACGTGTGCTTTCAAGGTCTAAAAAAACCCTACGCCCATTTATTTTGATTTGATCCACAGCTTATGAGTAATTATGAAGCACTATAGGGCAGGTTGTGCCAAGTCAGCAGTACCAGGAACATTCATTTAGCATGCTTAGAGTCAGAGTGCTGGAATATGGAGTAGAGTCTGGGACTACACAGGAAGAGAAAGGAGCTAAAACATTAAACTCGTGACGTTAGCAGAATGCAAATGTGCTTCCATTAGTCCACACTTTTTTTTTTTTATTATTTGGGAAAATAATTATGAGAAAGAGGGAACAAAAAAAAGTTTCTTTTCTTTCTTTATGAAACTTTCCAAGTTCGGTCTCAAGGGAGGAAAGAAAAATCCCCCAGGAAATAAGAAGAGCCAGAAACTGAACAAGCCCACTGGGAACACACATGAGCATTGCGCAATATTCCGGGGGGACCTTAAATCAGTTACACAAAGGCCTAGAGGGGCTGAAAATATTGCAACACGTGGGTCCACACGAGCAACCTACACACTGAAAACACACAGGCGATAGTGCAGCGAATCCAGTCCAGCCTCTCGGCATCCAAGAGCCCTGTGAGGGCAAATAAAAATAGATAAATAGGTCTTGTTGGGTCAATTAGGCAAGCACACATGCATCAAGTGGTAAAGTTTACTGAGGGTCATAAGATCCAGGAGGGACTACAAACTGCAGGCTCACAGAGCATTATGGGTGAGTTTAAGGGAGTGGAGACGCGTCGGCCGGGGCGAGGCGGCCGGGAGCGGCCCGCGGGCCTCCTGTTGCCGGGACCTGGCCCACCTCCGACGGGGGAGGAGCTAATGTGTGGCGCTGCACTGCCTCGCTTATTAAAACCCATCTATGTTAAAATCACACTTGCCCAGTGCATTAGCAGTGAAATTAATTGAAATGAGACAATTCAGCACAGACTGCTTAGTGGGTCTGCATATCTTTGCACTCCACTGCTTTAACCAGCTCTTCATTCTCACCCCCCCACCCCCCCTAGAGATAATGATCATATTTAGTTACTGCTCTGCTAATAAGATGACAGGCACGGCCATGCTAAGATCTTATTGATGTTAAAGAGCAGACCACCATCTTACCTTTAGACATCCAATAGTTAACACTGGCAGGAACAAAGGATAAGGGCTTGGGTGATTTATTACTTTATGTTCAATAATGATCCTGAGATCTAGTGCTAGGGCCCCTGGGGCTGTATACACACATGGCTAACATGCAGGTCAGGCATGGCTGTTCCAATTCCATCCTTATCCATACAGTGTTCATTTATTTGTAAACAGGCTGGATTGAGCTCGCTGATACACAGGTTCACACAGACACGTTACGCATAAAACTGAGCCGTACTCTCAGATATTTGAGGCTATTATGAGTAATAAATGGGATGTTGTGTGGGTAGTGTAAAATGAATAATTAGAGCACAGGCAAGCCTCTGCCCTGCAGTCTATGCGTTTGTGTGTGTGTGTGTGTGTGTGTGTGTAAGGCGGTGGTGGGTAAGGTTAATTGCGTGTAGGAAGGCTGTGAGTGGCCCTAGATCTGCGAGGCAGGGGGCAGGCAGGTGCATTGTGGGGCCAAAGGGGTCACTCATGGGCTGGGAACTCCTTCTTTACTAATTACAGGAGGGGTCATGACCAGGGAAAACACACACAAACACACCCAGGAGCGTCTGCACAGGGAGGTGTCCTCTCACCATCCAAACACACAACCCCACCAGACCACGCTGTTCCCATTTATTTCACCTGTAAGAAAACCCAGACACCTGATAGACTGGAGGGGAGGGACTGCACCTCCCAGCACCTCCACACCCAGGCCAGCGCACCTCACCGTCTCAGCAGCGTGTCTCCCGTCCCTGCTACGCCCCCTCCTCCCCGCCTCCTCCCCGCCTCCTCCCCGCCTCCTCCTGCCCAAATGCGACGGGAGCAAAATGCCTAACGAGGCACCGCCACCCCCCCCCCCCCCCCCCCGCCTTGGCTTGCCGTGCCAGAGATGCATTAGACCCTTAAACCGAGCCTTAACCTGCCCGGCGAGCAGCCCGGCTGGCAGCTGGAAACTCAGCCCTGCGGTTGGGCAGAACCAACCGTGCCGGACCCTCGTCTCTCACAGTGCTTAATTAATCCACAGGGGAGGCCCATCACACCCAGCGGAGCACCACAGCAGAACACGGGCTCGCCTGCCGGCCCTCTGACACCCCGCCACCGAGCTGGTAAGAGGGCCGATTAGAAACATGCAAATATTATTATTAATGAGATCATCGCTCTGGGAGGAGTGGCCTCTGCTGACCCCGGTGGATGAGGAAGAGAGGGAGAGGAGAAAGGGAGGCGTACGGAGCGGAGGAGCAACACCTCCGTCGTTGACCGGCAGGACACAGACGTCTCCTCCTGCAGCGCTCCTGCTCGGGAGGTTTTGGGGAGCTGGGTGTGCTCTTACAGTGACGCTGTGGGTGCGGGAGTTTTCCTCACGACCCCCTTCGAGTCACACGACGTCTGAAAAAAGAAAACCCTGATAGGAAACAAATAAAGTGTTCTCATAGTCAAGATATAAAGGGGACATTCCGGCCATTTTGAAGTCTAGCTGCTAGTGTGAGAACGTTTCCAGGCTGATCAATGTAGCGCCAGGCCCGAAAACATCCAGCGGATCAGCACGCCACGGCAGTCCGGCACCTTTTCCATCCAGCCGCGTGCAATAACTCAAATCTAGCCTGCATTCATACCGCCCACTACAACTCCCGCTCCGCCATGGGGCTCGACTCATTTCCGCTAAAAGCACTTTGGGGTAAATGTTCAATCAGACCCGAGATGATCTAAGCTGGAGAGGCAACAGGAAACAAACGAATAAATAAGGGCCTGCTGTAAAAGTGGGAGCAGTGGAAGTGGACCCTGAGAGGATCAATCCTGGTAATTGCAGTAGTAGAAAATGAATCAGGCAGGAGGAGAGAGAGAGAGAGAGAGAGAGAGAGAGAGAGAGAGAGAGAGAGAGAGAGAGAGAGAGAGACTCTATTGGGTGTCAGAAGCTGGCTGTATAAACATAGTAAGCAGTAAACAGGGGGATGAATGGGGCGGTGGTGCACTACTGTGCTAGGACCACCAGTACTACAAACAGACATGACCCGCAACCCGAGAACACCGGGCCTGGCTACCGCCCACCATCGCCAGGAGGCAAACCAACACAGTGCTGCTAAAGCTCTACACGCAGCTCGCCCGACTGCACACGCAAAACGTCACCCTTAGCCAGGCCTCTGGTTGGAGCTGAAAACAACAGGCAACAGTTCCCAAAACTGACTCTGGCGAAAAAAATATAATAACAAAAATATAATAAAATGAGGAAGAAAAAAAAGAATAATCCAGGAGGAGGCAGTGATGTCACCCGGACGAGGCAGAAAGTGCTGATTTGTGAGGGAGCGCGCGTGTGAGAGTGTGCGATTATGAGGCAGTGCTGTGGCTCAGGTGTCAGCTCTCGTTTGGAGGGAGAGCTGAGGGCTATCGCCGCTACAGCGCTTAGCATCCTCTTCCTCCAGCCCCGCGGCTATGACAGACATCCTTTTTCCGTAAGTGCAGTGTAAGGCCACATTTATCCCTGCACCGGAAGGGAAGAGCTGGCTGGAGTCCTGTCTCAGCAGAGTCTCCTAGCGGACGGCAGTGTTAACGATGAAGCATGTGCTACATAATGATGAAATGCTGTAACTCATGCTCACGTGTAAATAAAGAGTAAAAGTGAACACAGCCCTGTATTGGCCAAGACACACAAAAGCTCAGCAGTCTTATTAATTACAACCATTAGGCAAATGAGTAATTATTACACACTGTTCTGTTTCAGCACGTCTGCACTTTTGCGGGGGGGTGGTGGTGGTGGTGGGTTCTTATCTACTTGATGAGGCATGTCATATTTGTTGAGGCATGAATAATGTTGACTGTGATGTGGTGAGGTGAGGTGAGGAGACTTGGGGCAGCCGGCATGCGAGGCCGGTAAACGAGGTTGTTTTCATGCTGAACAAACATGTGCCCAGAGTCCATAGTTGGAGCGCATAGCTGCTGGCTATGATTGCACCAGGCCAAATTAGGAACAGGAGGCATCTCCTTTAATAACTATCAGGGAGTGTCCTCCATAGCACAGCCCACACCGGCTCTCTGCTCCTGATTGGTGCATCCTGGCTCCACCTCCTGCTCATTATTGTTGTTCCCGCCTCTCGCACACAGGCGAGTCATTAAAGCGAGCCGCACACACACACGTCCAGGGAGGGGCCGGATATTTTGGCCAGGGATTAACTCCTCCTTGGCCTTCCCGTGTTAATCCCGAGCATCCGTGGTCTTGCTTATTCCGCCATTCCTGGAAAAGTTCCATTAAACGTATTCAGCATTCCACCAACGCTGGCTGCCTGTCTTCACCCCAGCCCCGTCTCTGCCAGCCTCTAACACTAGCACACAAAAACACTGCAGGATCCATGATGCCCAAAACACAGGAGACACGTCTTTGTCCGGAGGCGTTTCTCCAAACCCTGGTAGATCCCCAAATGGAAAAAAAAATGGCACAGAAATGCTGATCTTCCACAGGAGAGTTAAATCTTTAAATATGATTTGAGGGAATCTAACTACTGACTACAGTATAAATGAGGCATGCAGAACTTGGCTTACCTAAATGGCTCAACCATGAAATATTAGACCGCACAAATAATCAAATGATTAAGTGTATCGCCCAGTGACAAGATAGAGATCAGTCCCAAACCAGCCGAGGCGTGTGTATGTGCCAAAGATGGGCACTGCCCTTTTAAACAACAGAAACGAGTCATAATAGCTGCACACCAGCCCACTGAAAGCATGAGTGTCATTAAATCAATAATTCATTTACTTTAATGAGATAAGTACTTGGAAAACTAATTGCACTCTACTCTATTTAGTCAAGCCGGTCGAGGGCCTTAATGCAAAATCTCTCAGTGTTATTATGGCTGGAGGAGGAAGAGCTTTTGGATCTGAGTTCTGGCCTAATCCAGGAGTCTGGGTGGCATCAGAGCTGTGCTAGCATTAGCAGTGCCTCCTTCTCGCTGCTCACCACCTCAGCACTGCAAGGGTCTGTCAGGAAATGTAGATGTGTGAAGAATGACTGTTCAAATAAATTAATCACCTTTACGTTTTAGAAACTCTCCCAATCTCTGAGATATAGGCAAATAACACCTTAAATAACACCTTACCATATTATCTATTTTATAGGGCTAGTCTCTCAGAGACAGAGATACATGGTTAAAATATACTATATTCTGCTATAAAATTTAGGTTTTACAGAGATGCTTTAAAAGATGCTCCAATTAGCCCAAACATTTGCATACTCAAACCTAAATGAACTATTGCTCAGTCTTATATTGTAAAAGATTTAGAGCATTTGAGCGGGAGTGTGTTTGAATGCGCCGAAGTGAGCAGGAGTGAGCGGGAGTGACCGGGAGTGAGCGGGAGTGAGCAGGAGTGTGCAAGAGTGAGCGTAGGCGGGGAGTGAGGAGTGTGCATAGGCTCGCCTCTTGGCTTGTGCTCGGGTACGTACAGGAAGCCAGCAGCACACGGGCTGCAGTGTCTGCATCGGCCTGGACGGGAGCCGGCCCGACGACACAGAACCGCTCCGCATCAGCACAACTGCACGGGGATTAATGAACGGATGTGGCACTCTGTGATCTGGAGTCCCAGCGGCGTGCCACAGAATGTAAAAGGGAAACTATTACGCCATCATGCAGGTCCACAATGCATTCTTCTCATGTTGAATTAGGCAAACATTTTGGACCATTTAAGCTGTAGAAATATATAATTACAGTCATGATTATCTATTTGACACGTCTAGACCTAATTCAGTATAGTTCAGACTTCTAATTCTTTAATGGAAAACAAATTTAAAGGTAAGCATTACATTAGTCTTCTTGAAACACATTACCACAGGACTTAAATTCCAAACAAAGTAGATGTCTAAGGAAGTGCCATTCTGTGTGCTTTACCTAAATTAACACACACACACACACACACACACACACACACACACACACACACACACACACACACACACACACACACACACACACACACACACACACACTCCATTTCTATAACTAAGTATTTTTTGAATTGCGATATTTTAAAGTTGCCACCTTTACATTGTGGTAAAACACATTTCATGATGAGTAGAAGAATAATCAAATATTACTTGGAAAACACATTGAAATCAAATCTCATGGGTCCACAGGCAGATGTTAAGAACCTTTTCCCCTCTCTCCGATAAATTTCCGCTTCCAAAGGTACACGGTTTTCTTATGACAGCAACAATGTATATAAATGTAAAAAAATAAATATTTTATTTATACATATTTTATTTATAAATGTTATATTGCAAACACAATTCAAAAATAAATATCTTTTCTAGAGCGTGTGAGGGGCCGGGGTAAAAGTGCAGAACCCTGCAGTCGTAGCGTTCTGTGATGATGGAGCCACGATGGTCCAGGCCAGTCCAGACAGGGTCATGTGTTCCTACATCCAACCCCTCTTCATCTTCAACCCTTTCGGGAGATCACGTTTAATCCCAGCAAGCAAACACAAACTATCAAACAGACATTTCTTACCAGATTTGTGTGCTTAATGAGCTTCCAATGAAATTACATGCCAAACAGAGGATATAAGAGGCTCAGCACATGACTCTCACCCTCGATTTCCATTGGGGAAATCAAGCCTATATATAGAATAACTTCTTTGGCCCATTAATACTGCACATATACGTTTATACTGCAGGGCCATGAATAATGCATGCGCTCCCATGCGCACACACACAGCTCTTGTTAATGAGGAATAGAAAAAGCGTCCACGTAAATTTCTCAATCCCTACATGTATGGGGAGGGAAATAAACGCAGTGCAGAGGCACGAGGGGGAATTTACGCCCGTCCCGTTTTATTGCTGCCATGTTATGTGCTTCCCTGATCAGGTCATCTCGATTCACTGCATCCCATACAAAGAGATACACCACCCCCCACCCCCACCCCAAATAAAAGAAAGAAAGAAAAAAAGAAATCGAACCGCACACCTGCCGCAGGTGAGACAGCTCTCGGTGAGACCTGCCTGATGTTAATCCCCCCCCCACCAAAAAAAAAAATTTTCCGCACGCTTATGGGGTTGAAAATGTAAGATGTTTTTACATATCAGGTCACAGAACTGTCACATCCTGGGTTTGCTAATTACAACCTTGTTCAAAATGCCTAAACTGCACTGATAACATTTCAAGCTTTGATGGAATTAGAAGCAGCTTTGAACATCAGGCTCGACAGACAAAGGCATTGGTTTTAATGAGGAAAACAACCCGGTGTGCTTTTCTTTGAATTTCACTCAAAGCAAATGTACATTGTTCTTTATTTCCTGATGACTTCCTTTATGTCATGACTCGACACTGCGCATTTGGAGAAGCTGTCTTATTCCAGAATGTTCTCTAAAGACAACTCCTTGGAAAAAGTTTAATTACACCACTAAACTCTTTAATTCAATCCTTTCAGCACGAAACAGATACGATTCTAAATCATATACGCTGAAACATACCAAATAAATTAATCTATTCTTGTATCTATTTCAGGTCAAGTCTCACGTAATCCATTTCTGGTGTCCACAACAATCCAATGATCATTTCTCTGGAGGTCGAGCACCTCCAGATGAATCAATGCTAAGCAGCCCTAGCTAGCGTCGATGCTCAAAACCTAATGGATCTCTTCAAGCATCTGGTGATTGGCGAAAACCTCCTCCATCAAAGTGCGCGAGAGCTGTCAGTGCAGGAGGCAAGCGATCCGGGTGCCCAGACAGCGCGATCTATGACGCCTCCACCTGAACGACAGACACTGAACGAGGGATGATGTAGACGGACTGATAAAAGAGAGGGGGCGGCCCCTGTCTGAGACGGCAGGCGTGCGCTCGGTGCAGTCGTATGTGCGGGAGAGAGACTCTGAGCTTACGTGAATTTATGTACGCTCCCCACTTTGCGCTCGATAGATGTCAGCACTCAAGACCATCTCCACATCGCCTCTTGCGGGCCTCCCTTCACCCACCTCCACCCACCTCCACCCTCCGCTACCCCCACCTCCCCCTCCTGCCCCGCCCTGCCCTCCCCCCAGGCTCCAGAGCGCAATGATTTAAAGGTGCTGAGATTTGTGGGTTCAACCCACGGCCAGACGAGCTGACACCTCCATAAATCAGAGCGCGGCCCACCGCGAGCAGCCCACCTGCAAGCAGCCTCCCGGCCAGGCGCGTCTGAAACGCTGACGCCACGCTCCTCGACCCGCACTGGACACATGCATCCCGAGCAGATCTCATTAAGTCCTGAGCCTCAGCTAAACTTTCCAAACCCGACACCCCCCCCCCCCCCCCCCCCCCCCACACACACACCCACACAAACACGCACGCACACACACACACACACACACACACACACACACAGACACACACACACACACACACACACAAACACGCACGCACACACACACACACACACACACACATGCACACACACACACACACACGCACACACACACAAACACGCACGCACATACATACACACACGCACACACACACGCACACACACACGCACACACACACACACACACACACACACACACACACAAACACGCACGCACACACACACACACACACACACACACGCACACACACACACACACACGCACACACACACAAACACGCACGCACATACACACACACACACACACGCACACACACACGCACACACACACACACACACACACACACACACACACTCGAACCAGGTGATTAAGGAACAGCAGGCCACACATGAAGAGCACTTGTTCTAATCCCAGCTGAGACTTCGCATGATCTGACAACCCAAGGTGTTGTTCCCTCCAGCTAAACAAACTACTCCTAATGCTGGCCATAACGCTGGGACTTTCAGATTTTCTCTGCCTAATGCATTTTTGAGAGGTGCCTTGGGTTCTAGTACATACTCTGTAAGAATTAAATTAGAATTCTATTTTAGCAGTACAAATTAAATAAGTGACCACATCCCAGATGGGCTGCTTTTGTTTATTTTAGTTCAGCAACAGCATTACGGCACTGATGAAGAAATAAACCTAACATCATCTCATTTCACCGGGATTCTGGACAGACTACACGCAGCCTTTGATATATACACAGAGCGAGCGGCGGTTAGATAATACCATCTCTGTGTGCTCTCTCTGGAACGCTGTCTTCTGTGACCTTTCACCAAGGAGGAAGAGGGCTAAAAAATGCCACAAGTACCACAGCTGTCACCCTCCTGACTTTTAATCGGGTCGGTACTGTCACTGCCGCCTGCTTTCCGGGAGGCCTGGACCAGGCTGAGGAGGACCTTACCTGCACCTCAGACCAGAGGCCAGCAGGGGGCATGTTGTTAATTAAAACTGCATGGCTTTAGGGGCCTTGCGTGTCACTCAGCGACCACTGTCACCTTTAGAGAGGAGAGATGGCTCTCTGCTGAAGTGGTGGGGGAGGAGAAGCAAACGAATCAGCCCTGGTAAGAATAACAGATCAGCTGTAAGGCGCCGTGTCTCCGGTCGGCGGTCTTCAACCTGTCCTCAGAACAGCAAGATGATCGCTTAGAGAAATATTTGCTTGCTCGTCTTCGAGAAGTACCTGGACACGGAGTCACGAGCAGTCCAAGGCGGTCTAGCAGGGCAAGTCAAGTGAGGCGCTCACTGAGACGTGTACGAGAACGCAGGCGCAAGCTCGCCATGCGGCCGATGTGCGTACGGCCTCACCAGTACGCTCATTGCAACGGTGAAACACTCCACCACTGGTTCTGTAGTGCATGTGCCGGTCATCATAAAAAACAACCACTGTGTATCATATGATCAAATATCGCCATCCATTTGTGGTCAAAGATCCATCTGTGTTCTGGCATACAGGGTGGTACTACACCTGCAGTTTGATCTATACATATTGAATGTTATGGAGTAAAACAGCACTCAAGCCAGGGGTGTAATAAGATCTTGGTTCACCTCTCCAGTCATTAGTAAGACTAACCTCTCATCATGGAGCTCTAGGTGAGAGTGATTGATCTAAAAGGTGAAACATATGGTTTTATCGATGTGCCATTTAGAGCAAGTGAGCACAGAGCCGGGTTCCCTCGGGATCCGGTCACATTTGCACCGCTGCGTAACATGCGCCTCGAGATCTTGCGCTACAATCCTGTTTGTTGACGAACACGAATACGCAACCAGGCAGACGGAATCGACAACGCTCACAATAACAAAGGCATGCTCAACACGCTTCGTTCTCGAGACTTAAAAGATAAACCACACCGTCTAGAACAAAGTAAACAACCAGACATATCTGAAAGCTGCAAAGGTTGGAAGAGCTTATTATATAAAGATTTAGCACTGCTCTCAGATTAGTGCATTTTACCCCTTTCTTTCGCTTGAACTTAAACAGTGTACGACCGAAACACAACATTTCCCACTAAACAAACATGCCCTTATATGGATTTCCTCTTAATTCTACATCCCAGTGGCCTTATAAGGACTCAAGGCGGCTCGTCCCGTGAGGCAGCTGTGTGATGAATATGTATGAGGGGTGGGCAGGCGTGTGCTCCCAAAGCCAACTCATTTCTCCTCGTTTGCCTTGCAGGTGCGTATGAAGGCCTGCAAGGCGACGGACATCATCTCCGTAAGGCGGGGGGCGTTCCACCCGCTCTGCACGCCCGACGCCATTCCTGACCGCGGCCTACATCCTCGCGAGGTTGTTGTTCGCCAAGGTTGCTTTTAGAAAGGGGGGGGTGGAATCAATCAGACGCATCTCAATTAATCTGGCAAGTGGAGCATTGATTGTAGCTCTAAATTGGGTCAACAGGATTGTCTATTTAAAGGGCAGGACCCTTTAATCATCATTTTAGCGCTGATAGACTGGGGGAATAACACTGATCCCGACAGCAGGCGTGCCGGGAGAAAACGGGTCCTCGTAAATGCTACGGGTACGTCGCACCACCGTCTGCCCGTTCTGCTCCACCCTGTCCACCTCAACCCTACACACACACACACACACACACACACACACACACACACACACACACACACACACACACACACACACACACACACAGTGGTGCTCCACTGCAGATGCGTGCTGAGGCCCAGCGGCTGCGGTGCAGGGCAGGGGTTGTCTCCCACGTCTCCACACCTCCACCCATCACGAGACCCGTGGCGTGGGCCGCTCCGGAGGGCTGCGTGTGCATGGCTCACGGTGTTACTGCTGCATATTTGATCACAGCCTTCCCACCGACCGCATAGTGCAGGTAGTAAATGTAAAAACCTCAGCAGCGTACTGTATATCACTGCTGGGGGCCTGCTGGAGTGGTGCACACTTCGCTCCTGCAGCTAGCAGTGATTTTCATTGTTTCTCTCTCTCTCTCTCTCTCTCTCTCTCTCTCATGATTTACACAGGCTGTCTAAGGGGGCTCTGGAGGAAGCCTCCTTATGAAAGAGGATGACTGTCTTAAGAGTTTTGATGATGGATGTTGCCGTGACGATGTAGAGGCACGTGAGGCAGGAGTGCTGGTTGTTTATGGATGGGGCTGAGGTGGCGTGGCAGCTACAGTAAATCCAACACACTCTCACCTAAGGGTGATGGAGGGAGAGAGAGAGAGAGAGAGAGAGAGAGAGAGAGAGAGAGAGAGGGAGAGAGGGAGTAGGAAACAGGGAGGGAGAAAAAGAAGAGAAGAGAAAGAAGAGAGGAGAAGAGCAGGAGGCTACAGCAGAGAAACAAGGCACCTTCTTTTCACCGAACCTCAGAACGCGGGGTGAGCTGATCCAGTCCCACACGAGGCAAACGACAAAACAGACACGCAGGGACAGACCGCACAACAAGAAGCCCACCGCCCCACCAAGGCGGTACCGCTCCAGCACGGGCCTGCGGACCTGTTCCGGGCCAGCGTGCCACTCTGCCAGCGGAGGGCGCCGGAGAGTCCGGCCAGCGACCCCTAAAGCGCCAGTGCCCCGCCCGAACGGAGCATCTAAAAAAAGCAGGCGGCCCTCTATTAACGAATGTGTTTATTTATTTCCTTTAATAGATTTTGGGAGCAGGGGTCCGCTGGGAGTGAGGAAAGGAGCGTTTCAGCAGCTTTCTCCTCCCCCTCCGGAGGGGTGCGTGCCAGGAGGAGGGGGAGGGGGCTCGATCGATAGCGCGCAGCGGCGAGCAGAGCGGAGCGCCGCGCCCTCTCTGCTCCCCTCCGAGCTCCTCCATCTTCCAGAAGGGGAAACAGGAAGTGAGGCGAGGGAGCGAATCCGCACCGCGGCTGATCAATTAATGGGCCCCATTCATTAAGCGATCAGTCGATTAACGAGCGTGTTTTTTTTTCTTCACTCTCTCTCGGGGACGCCAGCACATAATCATGGGAAGGCTTCGTTCCCACCTGAGAGAGGCACACAGGTGGCTGGTGTCACGGGCGGGCCGGTCCGCTCGCAGCTGGGCTCTGTTTAAGAACAGAAGGCTCCTTTGGGTGTCGTACGCCTGCCGTGTCAGCAGTGGGGGAGGGGGGGTGGTGTTCACGCAGACAGTGTCAGGTTCACGCCTGCAATCAAAATGGATCACACTGAAGCTACGTTTGGTGACGGTACACTGTAGATACTGCTCTAAAAGGCGGGACTTCATCGCTTTTACGCAGATGCTGTGTTAGAAACTTATGAAAGATATGAAATAGACATGGCATAACAAAGATTCATGTAGGTTACTTGAAAAAAGCGATAATGTTATAACTCTTTATTTATATATCTATATAACTGTGTACTATGCTCTGAATGTGGTACACAGTATGGGTTCATTTTATGCCTACTTTCAAATTTCTTTACAAATCTCAATTACTGATATAAATTCCATGACTAAGATTTCATCCTTCAGTAAGACTATTAGTTTTCTGTGTTCAAGGACCATGAAATTGACCCAAATTCATAGAGAACATAACAGCACTAGCGAGGCTGCTCAACACAGCCCAACACCACTCACTAGTGAAGCTGTTCAACACAGCCCAACACCATTCACTAGTGAAGCTGCTCAACACAGCCCAACACCACTCACTAGTGAAGCTGCTCAACACAGCCCAACACCACTCACTAGTGAAGCTGCTCAACACAGCCCAACACCACTCACTAGTGAAGCTGCTCAACACAGCCCAACACCATTCACTAGTGAAGCTGCTCAACACAGCCCAACACCATTCACTAGTGAAGCTGCTCAACACAGCCCAACACCACTCACTAGTGAAGCTGCTCAACACAGCCCAACACCACTCACTAGTGAAGCTGCTCAACACAGCCCAACACCACTCACTAGTGAAGCTGCTCAACACAGCCGCACACAACACATCAAAGTCCCTGAACTGTTCTTCTAATCTAACAAGTAAACAAGCATGCACACACACACACACACACACACACACACACACACACACACACACACACACACACACACACACACACACACACACACACGCTGCAGTGCCTCTGACAGGGTGTATGTCAGGAGAGTGGTGAGGACAGTAGAGAGAATCGTCAGGACTAGCCTGCATTCAGGATCTCGCACCAAGGCACTGCATGACCCGAGCCAGAAACATGACCCCTGTTTGACCCCTCACCCTCACACCACACTGTTCTCCATGCTGGGCTCCAGAAAGAGGTTCTGCATCAGTGGGTGCAGGACCACCAGGTTCTGCAACAGCCTTTTCTCCAGGGTCTGCTGAACTCCTGATGTAAAAATGTAAATATGCTTCTCGAACGAACTGGCTCGTATATGTGTACCACGCCCTCCTGTGCACTTTTCCACTTTTTCCTCTTTCCCACACCAGTAATCTACATATTCTTAATATATTCTAACAGTATTTGTCTTATTCTGCCTGCACTTTATAATACTTTCAGCATTTTTGGCTGTTATGCAAATTTGCACATCCCCATTCTGTGTACACTTGTGTATTCCAATGACAATAAAGTTCATCTAGATCTAACTCAGAAACACACAAATATGGGTTATATAATACATTATACTGTACTATACATTATACTGTAGCTATACATTATATATTTATAGTACATTACGAATGCCACTGTTAAATGATGGGTGTGATAATGAAAATTATAAACATGCTGAGTTAAACTATACAGAATGTTTTCCACAGCAGAGGCAAATCTTGTGGGAGGCCATTATGTCCTTTGACTTCTGAGGGTTGGGGCAACCCCCTGATTAAATCTCCAGGCAATTAAGGCTGGCCACATTGTTCCAGAGACTATGATAATGCCACCTCCAAAATGACAAGGGCTGAAGCAAGACAAAGCCATCCTCACAATGGACCTGCCTGGCAGCTGAGGGATCTTTAAGAAAATAAATTAAAGAAGGATAGAGAGAAGATAGAACTCTTGATTTAAGGTGTCAGTCCAGGCAATCGGAAAGCTGACCCTCTCCACTGGCATAGTGAAATTTAATGAAAGGATTTAATTAACATCTTTAAAAGAATGGGAAAGGTGAGGCAAGACATGCCAGCCACCAGAGAACACGTGTCCGAGCGTTCAGACGCGGGCTGAGCTGAACGCGGGGTATCGGGAGACGTGGGGTTGTACCGAACAAAATACAAATAAGAGTTAATAACAACATGGACTGCGGCAGGGAGCCGGCCTGTGCCTGCCCTCCACTCTCACGGAAACACGGGGATTATAAACGGAAAGACGGCCTTGTTTTGTTTTGTTTTTTTATTATTTGGGGAGGGAAGGGAGGATTGTTTTGCCAAAGCCTAAACTAAATTACAAAGAGACTTATGATTCCTGCTGTCAAAACTGCACAACTCAAAAGTGACTAGTTTTTATTTGACACGGTCCTTTAAAAAAGTCCAGTTAAAGAATGAGACGTCTCAGCAGCAGGTCCACTACTGGCACCGATCCTAGAGCATAACTGAGAGAAAACAGGATGGGGCACAAAACATGGAGTAGGGGCTCATAATGACCCAAACCCAATTACATCAAATATTAGAAATAAGAAAAAAGAGCTCTCTCTCTCTTTTATTTCCTTCTTTACATACTAATTTATTTCTAAGGCTTTGTCTCCAACGTGTGACTAAGATCCAAACCTCGGGGACTTGATAGGAATCTAATTAACTAAGATCAATATTGCACTCTAATCACTCCTGCCCTCTGTCCACTGGCTTCACCCACATTCATTCTGGCCCGAAACTCAGAACTTCTCTATTCACCAGCCGCCTTAAGCTGAGTGAAAGTCCTCCAAAATTCCCCTGCAGCCGACCGGGAGGAGCCCACAGCGAACGGGCCGGGGCGGAGAACGCCAGAGCAATGACACCATCTCAAAAGGCCACGGGCTCGAACGCAGGCGGGGTTTCCGGGGCCAAACGCGTGACGGCGCCGGTCCTCGGAAAGGTGATAGCACGGGGAGTGGCGCAGGGCAGCGTGTTTGTCACGGGCGCGTGCCTGCGGATCGGCGCCGGGCCCGGACGGGGGCCCCCCGCACCCTCATTAGCCGCGGCGCGGCTGCGACAGGCCTGATCAAAGCCGCCCGCTGATGGGCTTGTTTGGAGATGTCAGCCCTGCCGCAGAAATGCTAATCCGAAGCCGGGGAGGAGAGGATTGACTGGGATGGGGCCCCTCCCCCCTCCACTGTCTCTCTATCGCTCTTTCATCCCCTCGCTCTCTCTCACCAGCACCCTGCCCCTAATCACCACAGCCCGGGGGCGAGAGGGAACACAGCGAGCGCGGGGTAAGAGAGCCAAGGTGATGGTGTGGAGGAGAAAGCTGCCAGGCGACAGAGCCACAGAGTGACGGATAAAAGAGTCTCACTCACTGTTACACCACCAGGCCCAAAAATGACAAAGGCACTGATTCAGACAGAACTCCTGGAACAACTCCATACCCTGCTAGGAGAAAACAAGACCCTCTATACTTATATGTATAGTATAATACATATTTATGTATATATGTGTAATACAATGCAGTCTTTTATATTTGTGCATACACAAACGCGCGTACACCAGCATGCTAGCAGCTGGCCTATCCTGCGATTGACGAAGCAGATTAATTATGACAGTCCCTGCCAGGGGTCAATTACCATAAATCACATCCAGACTAATACCAGCAGATTTTCTGCTCTGTTATTGGTTGCACCCGTCCTGTGGCGTAACCTTATCATTTTTTACATGGAAGCATCGAGGGAGAAGGAGGTAAAACTACAGAATAGATTATACCACAAGTGGCAGGAACTCTGTGGAGAGATACGTCAGCTGCAAGGCTCGGGGAGAGTTTATTAGTTGTTACTCAGAGCCGGTTTTTAGGGAAAAGATCTCCCAGTAAGATATATTAAAACAAGGAGAAGATTCACACTAAAACACAACCAACCCTGTTGAGTAAAGTCAGGGTGGTCAGGGAAGCTGTAAGAAAAAAGACAAGCCAGCAACCACAGACTTGCTATTTTGGATCCTCTGATTGGCTAGCTAGGAGTTCCTGCTTGCTAGTTGGGCTGTGCTTGAAGCTAGTATCAGAACACTAGATCTGACCTGTCTGGCACTGAGCCCTTGGCTAAGATACTTTACCCCCATTGGCCCAGACGGCACTGCTCTGCCTGGGGACACCGTGCTGGTCCAAGTCTGGGCACTGTTAGGCAGCAAAACAAAATATATTTCTGTTGTGATATGATCAATCAGATATAACGGAAGACATATACAATTCAGTAGGTTATATCTGATGTTCATTCAGACCTCCACGACAGTTTTAGTAACCTGTGCCAGGATGGGAGGAAGCAGGGCTCAGAAGGGTATGACAAAAAACATCAACTATACAAATATCTCGAACATAAGCATTATTCCAGCGTCCCAGTCGGACACCCTGCACGTAAACTGCTCTCGGCTCTCACCTACACAGACCATATTCTCCCAAATAGAATGAAATAAACAAACATGTTATGATGGCATCACTTCTGAATGGAAAGTCTCGCCAGATTCAATACGGCACCGGAAATGCTACGATGTGAGGGGCACGTGACTATGTTTTCAGCTCCTTGCCTACAAAATCACAGGACCCGACCAAACTACGCTTCACCCACTTTTATATATTTTTTGCATCAGCTGTCGATCCTTCTTGACGAGAAGTAAAAAAAAAAAGAGAGAAAAAAGTAAGCACTAAATCAAGTACTCATTCATAAAGCAACAGTTTGCCAGCTCATTCCCAGCCTGGCTGCTTCCCAGAATGATAAATCGGCCTGGCAATGGTGCTCGCGAGCGATGGAGAATCTTTTGCGGGGATCTGAAATTATAAAATTGAATTATGGAATTCATCTTTCATAATTCTGCAGGGTGTCCAGGCAATGATAAGGGAAAAGTGAGGGCATGCGCAAAATGTGTTGCTGCTGGATTTCAAAGGCAAAGCGGTATTGATCTTGTTAAAGGTGATATTCGCCCACTGAAAGGTACAGATTTGAATATTTATAGCAGAAATGGATTTTCAAGTACCACATTAGGTACACTGAGGTGATGGTAATAGAGTTTATATAACAATATCACTGGGGTCACTTATTACTTCTGGGCCAGTATTAGTACTCCTGAAAACACTCAAACAAGACAGTAATTCACGTGAAAAACAAAAAAATGACATGTATGAAAAATGATGCTTGATAAATATGCAAAATTTTATACAGAAAACCATTATTGCATGCAAGTAGTTTTTTAATATTCTGAAATAAAAAGTCAAATACTATATTTTGTGGGGCTTGGTGGGCTACATGAGAACTAATGTAAATGCTTTCAGTCTGTTCAAACAGTTATATATGTTGAGTCTCACTTCAGTGTGTAGGATATGTTACTTGAAGTTGCTTTTGGAATAGTTCCAATCAAAGCAAAGTAACTGTGTCTGTCAGCTGGTACTTGGGACCTTGCTGATTCTGGCTGGTCACTCTGGCCCAGCTGAAAGCAAAACTTCAGCAGTTTAACCCTCAGACACCCCCCCCCCCCCCCCCAAACCACACACACACACACACACACACGCACGCACGCACACACACCAACAGGACCAACCTCTGCATGCTTCCCATTACCAGAAGGCAGGAAAATGAATCAGATTCCACTTCACCACAGGCTCCCCAGTAATTAGCCATGATTTTAATACATTTTAATAAGTTTGCATAACAACCCAGAGAAAATGCGAGTGCATTTGCATATTGTGGGCCTCTCTAATTATCTGATCATGATTAAAGGGGGAAGTTAAGCAGAAGTGAAAAGTCAGAGCATGCTAAACAAAAGTCCTGCCCTAAACACCCCCCCACCCCCTCAGAGCTGGGCTCTTCCCAGACAAAACTTTCCAGCCCAGAACTCAACAGTGTAGCTCTGCCTTACACATCATCTTCGTTGCTGCAGACAACCAGAACAATTGGAGAGAACAAGGGTTGTTGATTTTTCTTAAGGTCCCGCCCACTTCTGTCTCTCGGGCCACTCACTCAAAATGAAGGGGATTGGCTGCTTCAATCGTGAGGGGCGGAGCACGGGCTGGGCTCCACAGCAGCGCTGCTTCCAGACATTACTCCACTACGCAGCAGAGGACCGAAACCATGTTTGTTCTCGGGGGCATATATTGCCACTCCGGTGTTCTCTCGCAGATTTCCCTTGCGAGATCATGCATTATGCACGTTTCGAACGGACGCCGCACGCCTCTCCTTCGTTCCTCCACCCGTCGTAAATACACACGCGCTAAATAATTAAGCGCACAAACGGAGGTGAGTTGCGCTTCGGCCGCTTGATCTGGGCGGTGACAGCTCGGATGGGCCGTAACGAGGAGCTGCCAGCCCATCGGCTGCCCGTGTCATGGACGGCCATTAAAAATGCAGGTGCCCATTTTCTCAACGCTGCGGAGCGGGATGGCACGGCCGGCTCCACCACGTGCCAATCACCGCTGCGCCACCCTCCGTCACCCGCCCAGGGCTCGCGGCCGATGGCCGACTCGGCCGAGCCTGCAGAGCCTCTTAGCTCCTCTCGGGCCGTGATGTTCCTCTGTGGCCCTGTGTGTGTTCACTGCTCGTACAGCGAGATTGCCGAGTTCACAGAGGCGCTACAGTTCGTGCTTATTCATGCATCGAAGTGTTTTTAATAAGGTTTTCACTGCCTTACTCATTAACTAGTGAATGCAGTGTGTGCATGTTTACTGCATCTATCAACTAGAAGTAGGCAAAGTAAGACGACACAAGATTTATATTTTCAGATAACTATTTTATTAAAATATTCAGTGAGGGAAAGTCACGTGACGTAACAGCTTTATCAGCTGAGTAACGAGACGTCTGTCCACAGCATTTTTACAGGATGCAACCTTAGCCCTTAGATTTGAAAGAGCTTGGCAAATGTTGGCCAACTCTCTCCTCTGAGGGATGAAGTCAGTGACTAAAGCATTATGGGACTGAATTACAGGCTTGGCTCAGCCCAGCGTATATTTTATGCGATTGGAGCACCAACGGATTTCGCCTTTTTCGCGCGTCCATGTTCCCTTCTCTTCTTCTTCCCTGCTAATGCCCTCCGTTTCGAAGGCTCGAGTGAAAAAGCCAAGGCAATTAGAGCCACAGCTCTTGGGTGCCCGATAACTCATTAGGAGTGTAAATGGCCAGGAGCCCCGGGGACTCCCTGCTGAGTGCAATTTACGACTAAAACAAGCGTCGTGCCTCACATCCACACCATTAGGGCCGGCTTCATTCATGCAATTTGTTTTGTTAAACTTCAAAAATTATGACAGTGCCCTTTCAGTCCCGCACGTGTCACCCCGGCGCTGTTTACTAGACGTGTCAATTGCGTGTGCTGGGGGAGCGGCGCGGGCGAGCTCGGACGGTGTGGGCGCGTGCGTGGAAACGCTGGAGTCGCGGTGTGACATGAGGATAGACGTTCTCTGAGCAGAATGTCAGCTCCACATCTGAACACATTCCAGTTTCACAAAGACACAGAGAACTGTGTCAGGCAGAGGATCAGAGAGAGAGAGAGAGAGAGAGAGAGAGAGAGAGAGAGAGAGAGAGAGAGAGAGAGAGAGAGAGATGAGAATGAGCATGAGAGAAAAAAGAATAACGACAGCATTAGCGAAGAGAGAGGGGAGAGACAGAGAGAAATTGTGTATGTGTGTGTGTGTGTGTGTGAGACTTGGCGAGAGAAACATGGGTTGAGAGACAGACAGAGAGAAATGCTGAGAGACAGATAGACATGGTGAGAGAGAGAGAGAGAGAGAGAAAGAGAAAGATGGGGAGAGAGACAGACATTGTGAGAGAGAAAGAGAGACAGAAACATGTTGAGAGACAGAAACATGGTGTGAGAGAGAGAGATATGGTGAGAGAGACAGAAATGTTGAGAGAGAGAGAGAGAGAGAGAGAGAGAGAGAGAGAGAGAGAGAGAGAGAGAGAGAGAGAGAGAGAGAGAGAGAGACTTTGCCTGTTATCTCCACATTACCATTCCATCTATGTAATCTCAGTGGGCAAGTAATCAATGACTTAACAACTCACCCTCTGCTCATTTTAACAGGCCGCTCCTCCCCAATCTCCCTCCCCTGCTCTGCCCCAGAGACCCCCTAACCTTCCTCACACACCTCACCACCTGTGATAAAATGGAGCTTCACTGCACTGTCGAAACCTCCTGCCACGCTACAATCACGCAGATTACACTCTCATTCGGTGGCGATCAATGTTCTCCCAGGAGTCGGGCGACCAGCTAAATGAACATTTAGGGCTTTCTCTTTCACGTCTGGTCAAAAGGGCCTCTGGGCACAGGGCGGGCTCCTCCCTCGCGGTGCCCGGACGCTGTCTACCTGCCCCGCCCACTGCTTGCATTTTCACGCTAGCCTTCACTTTCTGCATGTTTATTGGCTCAGCCTTCCATTTAATAAATCTCAGGGAAGGGCACGAGGCAGCTGTTCACCACGCCAGGCTTCTTAGGACGACCTGTGTTAGGGTTTTCACTAAGCCGACGGATAAGGTGAGCAGATTCTCTTTCCTGGTTTTCCTCGTTGCATCAGGCTGAGCTGAGCACAGCACACGGGCCTCAGCCTCTGGAGCCTCTTGATGCTACATTACACTGAGTACACTCGGTACATTTGGACTTCTGGGGTTGTCCTTGCTGGGCTCCAGAACACAAGTATTTTCTCCTCCTCCCTGGCTTCCAGTGGACAGCAGGGCAAGTCACAATCAGAGTAATATAATCAGCCCCTTCATTAGGGGAAAGAAGCATTTTAAAAATATAAGTCAGTTGTTTTCTTCTATTGAATCAAACACAAAATTGTGGCATTTGGGAGATACTGCCTCCTTCTGTAAGTGGTGTGTACAGAAAGACGTACTATTGAATTCAGGCATCGCTGCAGAACTTGCAATGACTAGGAATTATCAGAGGGCTCTCTCTCTCCCCCTCCCTCCCCCTCTCTCTCCCTCACTCCCTCCCTCTCCCTCTCTCCTTCTCCCTCTCTCTATCTCTCCCTCTCTCTTCCCTGTCCCACTCACTTTTGCCAAGACCTGTCTCACTTTCTCCTTCTCTCCCGAGCAATGGCCCAGCAAATTTCATGGTTCACTTCTCTGAAATGTGACAAACACCGTGTGACACACACACACACACACACACACACACACACACACACACACACACACACACACACACACACACACACACACCCCTCAGTCTCAGTCACAGCTTTTCTCTCACTGTGGCATAGAGCAACCTCCTCACCACACACGGACACACCTCAGTATCTGTTTCAATGTGTGGGACTCCCACTGCCAGAGAGTGTGTGTAGTGTCAGCAAATGGCCAAGCAACTAGGTGGAACTCTCATCCATAAAAGAAGAAAAAAGAAGTTGACAATACTCAGTGCATTATGAGCAAAACAGACATCCATCTATCATTCAATCATGTGTCCCTGAAAGCAGTCACACACACAGACATATACACACGCACAGGCGCACACATACACAAATCACCGAGAGAAGAATCCTGACATGCATCCGTCACCTGAAAGCTGAAATGCTGACTGTCCTGTGATCATGTCTCAGCGCACACTGTAGCTGCGCATAAGTGGTAATTGGCTGATTTAACCTTCCTTAGGAAGAGAACTGAGATTTCAAGGCACAGAGTCAGATGCCTGCAGTGCTTTCCAGGGGAAGAAAAATGAGCCGTGATCCATTTTAATGTCCTCTTCGGTAACACATTTTAAAATGACCTCCGACAGCTAATGACAGGGTGAATCACTATGCCTAGCTGCAAAGGTGCGAGACACAGATAGGAATTAGCTTGTTAAATATTTAATTTCCGAATTTCTCAAGTGACTTTTCTCTCCTTAAATCTTTAATGAAGATTTCTAACAAAGACTAATCAACAGCTCTTAAGATAACAATCAGCAAGCAAAGGAGTGTAATTAGGTCCCCTGCCCTATCGCCCTCTCTTTACTGCATAAGTACACTATCACACACACACACACACGTGTGCATGCATGCATGCACACACACGTACACACACACTGTCAGTAAAAAAATTATAAAAATCTTCCATCCGTTCTTCCTGATTAAATAACAATTGTGGAAACTATTAAAAAATTTCTTGTTTTAATGCAAATGAAAATCATACTTAAAAGGGTGAAGCCAAAAACATTTTTGCATATTCTGCAAATCTCCCTTCATTATAATCGCATAAAGCAGGCATGGGTGGAAAAATATCAAACTGACTTTAAATCAAACTACAGGTGATGGCTATTACGCTCCTGATTGACACTGTCACTGGTCTAGAATAATACTGTGGATAAAATGACTCTTTCAGTGTTTGGTATTCTGAACAAGGAGAATCTTAATATTATATCCATCCTGGAGAAAATCGAACCATTCCAGAGACATGTGAGCTACATGAAGCTGACATATGGCCTGATGGTAGTCTGCTCATTTATTCAAGTGACCTCAGTGGTGTGGTGGCCCCTCCCACTTCACAGAGCAATTAGATAAGGAAGCTCTTCCTGCTGTATCAACTGCTACACACGAGGAAGAGGATCCCACCGGTGATGAGGGTTTTTAATAATTTAGCCATGCTCACACCCCCATGGCCGGCGTGTCAGGACGGTTCACATGGTGCAAACAGCAGCAGCTAGTTCAAAGACAGAGCATGTCAGAGACATGCGACTTTTAAGCGGCTCAAAGGCGTACAAACCGCTGGGTAAAACTTCAGTCGATCTTTAACTTTGAAAACAGCTGTACATTTAGCTCAGCCTATGAATCTTAATTAAGAGGAGATTAGAGAACGTGTTTATATATAGCAGTGTGTAAATGAATATGAACAACTGGTCCTTTTTTAACATCCCATGGTTTTACATGAAGGCCATTTCAGCATTTCATTATTCACCTGTTTTGATTTGCACACTTAGAGAAATCTAAAGTGCTGCAGGGCACCTTAATCCACTGATTTAGCCTTCAACCAAACACTGGCCATTAAATACACTCTTTCACCAGAGACGTTAGGATAAATGTATCAAATGTTAAATGTTTTTGGCTTAGCAGCATCAATACATTGATATATAAATGACACACACACACACACACACACACACACACACACACACACACACTTATATAAACATATATAAAAGTGTTTGTGTGTGGGTATAACTGAAAGAAGGGAAGATTGAGGGATACACAAGTTATTGTAAGCCCGTGTGTATGTACATGTTATGTTCACATCATAACAGGCATTCATATCTATCGCTTCCTTTCCTGAGTGCATGAGAGAATGTAGTATAGATACACACACACACACACACACACACACACACACACACACTCATACTCACACACACCCACACACTCATACTCTCTCTCTCTCTTACACACACCTTCACCACACCACACACAGGAGGCTCAGGAAAAAAAAAAAAAAAAAAAAAAAAGCTGACTTAACCATTTTTCTCCATTTCACAAAAGTAGCTGCGCCGGTGTCAACATGATGAATGAGGCTGAGAGGAGAGAGTGCGCACGCTTACTGTAGGCTAGATGTCTGCTCCTCACTGCCCGTGCCCGACACAATATACAAACGAAGGCCCGAGGAACACTGCTATAATGAGCACTAACATGTGTTTTGACAACACCACATCAAGGCCTTTCACACGTACAAACGTTGCGCACTTTTCTTCTGGGAGATCGTTTCCGCTCGGCTCTCGCGCCCCCGCGCGCTCTCTGCATCAGCGACCGCGCGTATGCTGCACGCTCCGGCGCCCTTCCCCCGCCCGGGCGCACGCAGCCGTGCGCGGGACCGAGAGCATATGGAATTGTTTACTGATGAAGCTATCAGAGGAGAGGCGGAGGCCCGCGAACCCCGGCAGCAAGTCCTCGGGTGCCAGGGCAGGGACTGGCGCCGGAAGCCCGCGCCGTTCAAGACTCACGCCTGGCCGCGCGAGCCAGCGCCCCCACCCACCCCCGGGCAGCAGGGTGGAGACGGAGAGCGGCCACTTCCTGCTCCGAGCTCCGGGTTCCTGTACGGAATGGGGCTGTCTACATGACTGCAGTGTACGGTCGTAGCTATCCCCTCCCCCAAACCACATATACACACACACACACACACACACACACACACACACACACACACACACACACACATGCAGCTACCATCCACCCCCCCCCATTCCAACTCCCCCCAGAGGGGGAGGGGATGAGTGGGGGTTTATGACTTCACTTTTGCAGCGGTCATTAAACGTGTGAGAGGAGGATTAACGACTAGCCCCAACATTTTACAATGTTTGACTGAAGAGATGCATGACTGCCACATCTAAGAGCATGGCCCACGCTCCTCCAAAGCAGATAAGAACGGATTTGAAAATGTCAGCAACTTGGAGGAGAAGAAGAAGGAAAAAAAAGGAAAAAAAAGAACTGCACCAGAACTTCAGGGGGCGGAGCCATGTCTTTACGGCCCCTCCTCCAGTGCGGGCCCCTCTCCCGCACGCCTGCCTCACGCGAGGGTCTACCTGAAGGCGATGCCGGGGGGGGGGGGGGGGGGGGGGGGGGGGGCTATAGTTTGGGGTGTCTGATTTTTTTTCAGTGGGCCTGAAGACGGAGGAGAGCAAAGATAAATGTTTGGTACCACCTGCTGGACAGTGGATGTCACTTTGGAGAAAAGAATGGAAAAGTAGTCCCAGCGCTGCTACAACCGCACTGCTCCACACGTGCACCACCTTTCAGTGGGCAGGGAGGCGGTGTCAAGACAGCACGCATATCCCCACGCAAACCTGGCAACTCATTTCATCTCATTTCCTTTAACACAGCTAGAGCTGTTAACGTGTTAATGTTTCATTTTTCTTAATGTGTTTGCTTGCTTTACCTGTTATATTCATTACTGGTAAACAAGTGTTTTTTTTTTTTTTTTTTGGTCCATATTAATTGAAGATCCTACTGTGTGTTTAATGTCAGTGGGCACCGGACATGTTAAAGGGTGTGCAAATGTTAAAAGTCCCGAATACAGATGAGGATCTTTAAGAATCGCAGCCTATTAGAGAGATTTATGAATATAAGTTAAGATGGATTATACAAAACACACACACCACACTGCAGTAAACTGGACATGCTCAGTATCATGGAGTGAGAAAGCTCTCTGTGGATCTCAAGATGATCAATACATATTTCTATTTCATATTATGGGGGACGGCGAACATATATCCACTTTACTGCATCAATCTGATGGGAACCATATCAATTTAAGCATTTAAAACAAGCAAGGACATGAATCACCACTATTCATTATTTGGTGTGTCTATGAATCGAAGACTCAAAAATGAATCTCAGAAACAGCAGGGGGCTGGGGGGAAAACATATGAGTTGAAGTGTTTGAATCAATAAACGCATCATACTTTTATGGCCTGATGAGAGTGTCGCATACAAAGGCAGGAATGAGCCTTCCCAATCCCTGCCTGCTATGTATAAGACTGATGGACTGGCATCAGAGCAAAAGTGGAGGTTCTACTTTTAAAAGGCACTTCTCCTCATGGTCTTACATTACATATGTATAAATATTTATTGAGATTTAATATAAGTACTACAGAGACTGGATGTATTTGGCTAGATGTTTGCTCACTACGAAATAAATAATGTAGGAAGAAACCCACATTTACTTTGTGAGAAAGTATATCGTGATCTCCGCACATAAGGTTCATGTGTGAGTGAAGATTGGTGCTGGTGATCCGGGAAAATGCAAGGATTCTGAAGTCAAGGCCCACTTACACCTTCTCAAATCATCCAACATATGTTTAAACAAAAGCACAACCTGCACGCATCAGGAAATCAGTCAGAGGCAGTTGTATAACTGCCAATATTAAAGCACTGTTAGCATGTCCTTGTGGAATGGGACATTCCCACTAGCCCAGCATAATTCCAGCACACCATCCACGTTATGCTACCAATGAAAAACAGAAACTTTTGCAATGATTACTCAGCGAGATTCGCGACACCTATATTAGCGATACTCGTAATGCAAATGCCACTGAGGCTATCACAAGAGACATTATCAACTCAACAAACGAAGACCGACACTGACAGCAGGAGAAATGCCACTAGGGCTTCCGGCAACCGTAATACATCATTGTTCTGCGTCCAACGTGTGAAGGAAGCTAGTAAAAGCATAGCTTGGTAAAAGATGCAGTTCACCCCGAGCTCTGGGCGAAACCACGGACATTACCGCTCCCTTGCCTGGGGTAAATGCTCGTGCAATGTACTGGGCAGGGAAAGCATTAGGTCCAAACCAGTAATAGAACATAATTCAGCTTCCCCGAGGGCTAAGAATTACCTCCTGCCTGTTTAATACGCCCTTTTCTCCCAGCGTTCCCACAGTTTTCCCATCATACTCGCTCTCCATTTGGAACAGTGCTCGTTTTCAGCACTTTAATTGTAATGGGCCCATTGTAAGCTGTATTGGATGAAATGGGGTTCTCCTTGGCCCTATAAACCACACAACAACACATCGCATCCCATCCGAGGCGTCTGAGACGAGGGAGATGAGTGGATCCTCATCACCTCCTTCACCTCCCAACTGCTGAGGCATCGCCAGCTTAATAATGCAAAACTTCTACTTAAGCTCTCCCTGCAATTATCATTAAGGTTTTTCCCAGTTAATTTTTGATGAGGAACTAGTAGGGAAACAAATCTCAGAGAGCGGCCAGAACATTAAGCATGCGGCTCTGACTAATTATTATTACTGTGGCAGTTTTTATTGGTATATTTCGTTAAGGCCCTATACACCTCTCTGCCTCCGTCGTAAAGTACATTTAGGTCCATTTGATCCTACTGCATGCTACAGATCATATACTAAAGGTACGATTTACGTAATGTGAAGGCAGCGTACATCTTCTCGCATCTCATTTTCGTAATGCTATCACAACACTGGATCTTGCGAACGGCTACGATTGCAGGGATGAGAGGTAAACCCTAAAAATAACGTGGATATTTACGTACATTGGCCATGTTGGGATGTGAGCGCAAATCAGCCCAGAATATCACGGGCCGGGCTTGTCACGGCATGTCGTGCACACGCTGGTCCGTTCTGGATGATAGGGCAGGGTGTGGAGAAACATGAAGAGAGATGAACCCATCGCCTGTGATGGCAGACTCAAACGGAAGGACGGCTTTCTATAATCGATGTCATGTCTCCGCGGCTTCAAAGAACTCCCGGCCCTTTCCAACAAGCGTTGGAAAACATCAGAACTTTCTAATTAAGGCTGTGTCACTGCGATTCTGATGTGAATCCCGTGATTTGGCCATAGGGGGCTCCTGGCGAGCAGTGATAGGGGCCAAACAGCCCTTGTGTAATTACAATTAGAGAATGTTCATTTGAAGAGCTCAGATGGGTGAGAGCTGAGGAGAGGAGGCGTGGAGGAGGGGAGTCTTTGTAACGCAGTGTTACGGAGATCACCCTCAACGACAATCAAAGCAGCAAGAGCCACGGGGCAGGAAAAAAACCTCCAAACTTTGGCCCAGCAGGTGGCATGAGAAGAATGGTTCACTTACGTCAAAAAGCATTCGACTCCGGCCGCTCGCCGATATGCCCCGCGGAGCGCCGGGGCCGAACGTTCGGCGTCACGTAAACCCTTTTTTTGTTTTGACTCCATTTTCTCCGCTAGCTCGTAGTTGTTGTGTGGGATCGCAAAACACATGCAGCATTAAAGCAGTCGTGGCGAGAGCCTCTCGCTAGGGCACGCTGAGTAATTCAGATCCTGGCTGGCGCATTTTCCTTATGGCCGAGCGGCCCTGTCCAGACGCACCGTGATTTAGACCTTAAGCAAAGGGAGCAGCCAAACTGCCAGGAGGGGATATTGTGCGTGCCACATTCCACAACAGTAATTGAGTTGGGATTGATTGCTTTCCTAGCAATTAGATTTCCATTGACGGATCCGTAAAAAGGTGGACCCATAAAGAAGCAGGGGAGAGGTGGTCAGGTCCAATCCCTGCTCCCCCCAGCCTGCACAGCCTCCCAGGCCCAAACTCGTCCATCATCGGTGCAGGAATAGCTCACAGGCACTTTTCTGCTAGGGCTTCTCGCCGCTCTTTCAGATACACATTTTTTCACGGAGTGCAGCATTTTTCAGCACGGAATTAACGTTGCTTGCCGCAACTTGGATTCTGCCCGGGCCCTAAAGTACCACGGCAAGAAACAGGCTGACCTTTGTTTTGGCTGTATCCAGAGGCCAGAGCCAAGGGCGCCACGCAGCACACCCTAACGGAGCAGCACACCCTAACGGAGCAGTACACCCTAACGGAGCAGCACACCCTAACGGAGCAGTACACCCTAACGGAGCAGCACGCCCTAATGGAGCAGCACACCCTAACGGAGCAGCACACCCTAACGGAGCAGCACGCCCTAACGGAGCAGCACACCCTAACGGAGCAGCACACCCTAACGGAGCAGCACACCCTAACGGAGCAGTACACCCTAACGGAGCAGCACGCCCTAACGGAGCAGCACACCCTAACGGAGCAGTACACCCTAACGGAGCAGTACACCCTAACGGAGCAGCACACCCTAACGGAGCAGTACACCCTAACGGAGCAGCACGCCCTAACGGAGCAGCACACCCTAACGGAGCAGCACGTCCTAACGGAGCAGCACACCCTAACGGAGCAGCACGCCCTAACGGAGCAGCACACCCTAACGGAGCAGCACGCCCTAACGGAGCAGTACACCCTAACGGAGCAGCACGCCTTAACGGAGCAGCACATCCTAAGGGAGCAGCACACCCTAACGGAGCAGCATGTCCTAAAAGAGCAGCACGCCCTAACGGAGCAGCACGTCCTAACAGAGCAGCACGTCCTAATGGAGCAGCACGTCCTAACAGAGCAGCACACCCTAACGGAGCAGCACATCTTAACAGAGCAGCATATCCTAACAGAGCAGCACGCCCTAACAGAGCAGCACGACCCTAACGGAGCAGCACGCACTAACAGAGCAGCACGACCCTAACGGAGCAGCACGTCCTAACAGAGCAGCACGACCCTAACGGAGCAGCACGTCCTAACAGAGCAGCACACCCTAACAGAGCAGCACACCCTAACTGAGTAGCCGCCCTAACAGAGCAGCACACCCTGATGGAGCAGCCCACCCTAATGGAGCAGCACACCCTAACAAAGCAGCACCCCTAACGGAGCAGCACGCCCTAACCGAGCCTGCGAGATACACTGCTTTAGAGGACAGCGATTGGTCTGCTCTCAGTTTAGGTTCATTTCTTGACTCGCTTGGTGTTAAGGATCCTTTTTCTTTCCCCTGCTGATGTCTGCAGGCTCGAATGTGCTCAGTCTGCACAACCAGAACCACCACAGGAGCGCCGTCTGCTCGATATCTTACCATTACACCAGAAATCATTATACCAGACCTTTAGCTTTAGTTTTATAGAGCAATTTGAAAATATATATTTTCTGCTATTCATTTGCTATTTTGGTAGGAAAGTAGCATTGTATAGATTGTTTGAAACCAAACAAATAATATCAACAATTAACTAATTAATAATAGTAATTATAATAAGTCATTCCTTTGAAGAAAACAGTCTTGGTTTCTTTGCAGAAACCATGCATAGGAAGAGAGAACACACAATGTGAGCTATCCATCAAAGACTTACTTTCTGAAAATATCACCATGAGACAAATGGGTTAGTTAGAATGATCTAGTCAATCTTGAACGAGATTTGTAGGTAATCAGAAAAAAATGGGCAAAAAATTACATGACTAATTTGTGTAACACCAAGTCTGACAATCCCACAGTTGCACAGCAGGCACTTGGGGGTGGAAATGTCGTTTGGGGAGATGGAGCTGCATTTGACTAATGACTTCCTCAGTGTGAACAATAGAGACAAATGTTACTTTAAATCCGAAATACTTAAATCCAGCTCTCGATGACTCCAGGCAAATATCATTAGTCACGTGGGGCCCACCTCGCTCAGCGAGTGCACACGCAGCCAGATGAGGGCTTTCCGTCGCACGATCCATCACGCGGGGCCCTCACGCGGGCTGGGAGCCTCCACGCAGGGTCCCTGCTACGTGCAGGAGCTGCAACAGCTGTAGCTGATGCTGGGCGGAGCCCCCCGAGTCGTAGCCCCGCCCCCGCACACCTAGGACAGCGCCCGCCGCACTTCCAACATCGCCGTGCTGCAACGGCCCACGCGTGATGTATCATCTTTCGTCTTAGTAATTCCGCGAATAGCGACTCCAACTTATCAAAGTGCCACCTGGAATGCGGTGGCCCAGAGGCCCTGTGCATCACCTGAGCTGGTGAGATCACCTAGCGATGGGTGATGCTGTCCTCATAATAGCGCACCCCCCCCCACACCCTTTTGAAAAAGGGCAATAAAAATGAGAAAAAGGCACATTTTAGCATATCCCATTTGCCTGGGAGTGAATCAAGTTATCGCCATTATTTTAGGTGCGAGCTATCCTGCCACCCAGGCTGTAGCAGAGAGGACCGGCTGCTTTGGTTGCTGGTGTTTTATAGTTAGCGGTGGTGCGTGCGTGCTGGTGCCCTGGGCAGGAGCGGTAGACCCAGACTCAGCAACTCTGATCAATATGAAAGCACGCACTGCGAAGGCAACCTAGCACTCGCAACCCCACCTGGCCCCTAAAACGCCTCATAATCCCCCGAATGTGCGATGCAAAACAACATCTTTAAAGGTCAGGAAAAAGAAAAGTCAAGAAAGATGGCTGGCTATTTATAAATAATCTTTAATGAATGAGCTTTTTAAATAATGGATTGAAGGGATGTAATTGCAGACGTTTTTATGATGACAGCCTTGGCTTTGCAGGGCTCTTTCTCCTCTTTTCAATTACAGCCTAGAACAGGGGGAGGCAGAAAGAGGGAAGAAGGAGTAAGAGAAAGAGAGAGAAAGAGAGGGAGGGAGAGAGAGAGGAAGAAAAAAAAGAGAAAGGGGAGGCTGGCGGAGGCTGAATTAAAGAGGCTTTTTGTCGCGTTTAATATCAATTCATTCCATGGACTGCTGACACAGAGAGTCCGGAGAGCCCAGGATTTATGGCTGCCTCTAATGGGCATGCTCCGAATCAAAGACCTGTCGTCAGCACAACCCACCCTGCACTGAGTTCCCTCCCTCCCTCCCTCCCTCACTCACTCACTCACTCACTCTCCCTAGCTCACACCTCTCCCGCCGTGCCTCTCTCCCTCACTCCCTCCCTCCCTCACTCTCCCCAGCCTGCTCCCCCCCTCACTCACTCATTCACTCACTCACTCACTCACTCACTCACTCACTCACTCTCTCCCCTCCCTCCCTCATTCTCCCCAGCCCACTCATCTCCCTGCCTCCCTCCCTCCCTCCCTCCCTCACTCACTCACTCACTCACTCACTCACTCACTCACTCACTCCCTCCCTCCCTCTGCTGTGCACCCAGCCTCCTTTTAAAGACGTACACACTTCCAGGCTCCGCAACACACACACGCACCACTACCACGGGCTTCCGACAACAAGTGCTAGCATCCGCAGTCCAACACGTCCCTCTCACGATGACCCTCACACAGTGAGGAACGACCTGTCATTAGGGCATTTGTTTCAAGTGCAAGCTGAGATAAGTCTGGTGTTCAGTACCATCTGCGAAGAAGAAATCGCTCTCCTCAACAGGACGGCTCGACAGCAGGCGTTAGGTACTAGCAAACTACTGAGTGATGACAAAACTAGTGAGATAGAGAGAGAGAAGGCTGGTCCTCACACACGCAACCAACGCATACAACCAAACACACGAAGACTCAAGCTGCATCACCCCCCCCCCCCCCTCCCCCTCTGAGCCCCTGACCCTCGCCAAGCACTTACTGACCTGCCCAGCTCGGGGTCTCCATGTACAGCAGGCTGATGTCTGAGCTGCTGTTGTAGTACTGGTGTTGGAGTCCTGCAAAACAGACAAGACAGGGTCAGAGTGGCGGCCCACCACCACGCTCCATAGAGCAAACACTCCATACGCAAGAAGTGTGCTGAAAAGCTGTGCATTTAGATGTAAGAAAAGCAATAAAACTTTTTTTTAAAGACCAAGCTAGTAGCTAAAAAAAAAAAAAGATTATTTTTGATAGACATTTTTTTTTTACTCTTTGATGTGTCATTTGCCAAATCAGAAAAGCACATGCTTGCTTGCTCTGCAATCTTTACTTGGATGCTACACGGGCTGATCGCAGGTGCAGGGGCTGCTCTAGGTCCGAGCCCGTCCTCGTGGACGGGTTCTGCCTTGGGTGTGCGCGTTCTGGAAGCCTTCAATCACCTCCTCTCTCCGTTATACACTCGTTATGGTAATTCTGGAGCAGTGGGAGGGCCCTGATAAGCTCGGGGGTTCCACCGCATAACCAAAGCCTCCACCACTGGTGCCCCGTGCCAGCCCCAGCTACCGTGTCCTTCTCAGCGTGGCGTTCTGCGCCACAGGGCTGCCACAGTGCCCGGCCCGCCTGGCTCCAGACGCCCGCTTCACACGCCTGCTCCGACTTAGTTAAGGAAAACAAAGCGAAAATAATGGATGGTAAGGAGGCTGAGCACGCGGCTCTCGCATTTGAATCGGGCAGCACGGGATCTTCAGGCACATGCGGCATTCATTAAACCCAGACGTGGCAGGCGCGGGACCTCTCTGGCGTGACACTGTCACCAGGACTCGGGCTCCATTAACCCTTACCAGAGGAACACAACTGAGGCAGAGGAAGACAGCGGCTAAACCTGATATGCTGAAGGTCTAGTATTAGATACCTGGGCTGAGATTAGTGGGATTGTGTGTGTGTGTGTTACATAACAGTCAAGTACAATCTTCTCAACACTTTATCACACTTCATTCATCTCATCAGTGAGATAGAGAGAGAGAGAGAGGGAGAGAGAGAGAGAGCATTTTATTTTTTATTTTTTGTAATGCTTTGGCAATATTGTTGTAACTACAGTCATGCCAATAAAGCTTCTTTGAATCTTGAATCTTGAGAGAGAGATAGACAGAGAGAGAGAGAGAGAGAGAGAGAGAGAGAGAGAGAGAGAGAGAGAGAGAGAGCAAGGAAGACTGTTTCTGGATACCAGTACATTAAATGAGGCATCTAAGAGAAAGAATATTCTAGAAGAACATGGAGAAGGAGGAGAAACAACAGTGCTGCAGCTTCACACTGAGCCCAACACGAGGCCCCAGAGACAGACATGCAGCACCCGGCCAAACACCTCTCTGTACATTACCATAATTACACAGCCTTAATGGCCTTTATTGCAGGCCATTCTGATTAAATATGCATAGTGCCCAGGCCATATCCACAAAGCTTGATAAAAGTGTTGTTATTCTTTGCCATTAAATAGTTAACATTAATCTCATATATAGAGCAGGTGTATTTATTAAAAAAAAGAGTGCCCGTCAACAGCAGAGACCCAACAGAACCTCTCTCTGTCTATCTTGCTCTCTCTATCACCTTCTCTCTCTCCCTCTATATCACCCTCTCTCTCCCTCTTTCCCTTTATATCACAATCTCTCTATCGCCCTCTAGATCACCCTGTCTCTCCCTCCCTCTATCACCCTCTAGATCACCCTCTCTCTCTCTCGCCCTCTAGATCACCCTCTCCCTCTCTCTATCGTCCTCTAGATCACCCTCTCTCTCTCTCTCCCTCTCTCTCTTGTTTTCGCTCCACGGGGAAGGGTCTCACATTCTGAGTGTTCGTTCCCCTTTGTCGTTCAGAGCAGAAGTGAAGTCAGAGAAACTGAAACCTTCTGGGACACTGGCTCGGTTAGAATTAATTTATGGTGAATTTCTACATGCTGGCCAGAAAACGGGCACTCAGAACCGGAGGAAAATAAGCCGCACGCTGCATATCAACATCTCCCTGGATGTGAGCGGAGGCCCACGCACGACTACAGGCGTAGCCTGGTCCCGTCAGGCAGGACGCGGAGCACATTTTCCTTCAAACAGTGGGAAACACATGTCGTGTAAGAGAGACCGGGGCTTGTTTTCCGTGTGGTCAGTGAGAGAAACTCCAAAGTGCTTCTACGCTTCCGCGTTGGATCTGCAGGAGTTCCAGCAAAACCAGCACATTTCACGCACGATCCCAATCATCTACAGAAGATCTGGTTCAACAGATTCCCACATAAGTTCTGTGAATAAACAAGCATTCCTAAACTCAGTGGAGTTTTGTGCCAGGATAATTATTACTCTGTGTGTGGGACAGAAACCAGCGGTGCAGAGGAATATGATACAGGTGTATACATTATGCAGTCTATTGTCTGTTGGTGTGTGTGGCTAGCAACTCCTCAGACATCGAACCCTTGAGATCGTATTGATCTCATCCCTACGGATCTTTCTCTCTCTCTCTCACTCCTACACAAACACACACTCTTCCACACGCCTCTCCACCCCACACACACATGCACACCGCCGCTGTATTGATTCCATCCCTACAGAGCCGAGCTCATGGTGCCCTCTTCTCCCAGTAGCGTCTCTCCGCGTGTAATGAATTGCCATGCAATAGCCCTGGCGTTTTGGGAACAAAGCCAAAACTATTTGTTATTTCATCACAAGTAATTAAAATCTGTTTCTTTTCATGTTGTGGTGGGCTTGATTAATTATTTGGATGGTAAAAGGGGGTAAATAGCATGGAGCTGAAGATCACTGTGGTAAAAACAATAAAACAGCAATCAATTGTGAAACAGTCATGTTGTAAACAAGTAAAAAAAAAAAAAAGAAAACCATAATCATACTGATACGTTAATTCATCAGGCTCTTTAGAGTCCTGTCCGGGGTAAATGAATGGGGCAGTTGTGTGTGAAAAACGACGTCATAATACAATGTTACATCTCCACTGTAAGGTGCCCCAAGGACGGCTGAAGCTACACAGGAAACCCCCGTCCTAAGAGCGAGTGCAGAGTCATCGCAGTTTAATTCATGACATCAGAGAAGCAGATCCAGTCTGGAAATGACTGCGAGTGTCTGGGTTTTCGGCTACGCTGGTTTGCTGTCAGACCGTAGTGCTCCTCCTCTGACTCAACACCAATGACTTTTGACTCCCGCTGGGACAATTGGAGGTTTAATGAGGGGAAATGGGAGGAACACGGTACAGCTGGACCAAAGGGACGGGTCCACTGGCCGGTTTCCATTTCACAGCACCTGTCTGCGCCCAGAGCTCAGCTTTCCGCACCATTAAAAACCGGTGGGGGGAAAGAGCCACGCCGCTGCGATCTGGGGTACGAGCGCTACGAGCTAATCACAGGAAAGAATATTAACACCTGGTGTTTGTGTGCATATGTTCCTCGTGTGTTCAAAGACGTGACAAGATGGAAAGAAGGTGGATGGCAGATTTTGTGGGGAGTGCAGCTTGTGGAGACAACACGAGAGGCGGCTGCACTGGAAGCGAATGCCCAGAGCTGTGCCCAAACACAGAAGAGTCATTTGAATTTGTAATGCTGTGTAGGAATCCTGTCGGATTCTCCCTGGCTTTGTGAAGCAGATTAGATGAACAGGCTACACAGGCTCAGTAAATAGAGCCGCTACTCCCATTCATCCTCCATTCACAGAGTAAATATTCCCCCACCTCACATTCGCGCACAGCCGCTGCTCCGAGCCCGTCAGCGGACCGGCGCGCCACTCCGGTCTGATCTCGAAACAGCGACGGACGTGAAACAGACCTCAGCCCCTGCAGGGCCGGGGGAGGAGAGGGCGGGGTGTGGAGGCGATGGCACGCCCGCCTGGCGTAATTTGATTTGCATAATCGAGCGGCGGGAGACGGCGGGGAAGCCGATCCCCTTGTTCGGCGAGTGGATATAAGAGGGCGTAACCTTTTCCAGCTGGAGCCACGGCGGTATGCAAATCTCTAATAGAGACACACCGGTTTAACTAGGAGAGCCCAGGCTGAGTCACAACCCGGGGACCTAGATCCAAACAAAGATCACACTACTGGAGGTTCACACTCAGACTGAGACAGGATCGCCCAAGACCTGAAACGAAGAAAATACAAAAAAAAAAAAAGAAAGAAAAAAAGCGAACAAGTAAACAGAAGAAACCCCTATGCAGATTATTAAAGATCGCAACGCAGAACGGAAGCCGAGACCATGCGGTCAAACTCAGAGCGACTAAGACCAGTGTGACAGAGGGAAGGAACCAGTGGAAGGTCTGGCTTGCAGAACGTGGCCAGGTCACCCCCGTCACCACCCGAAACCACACGGCCACACGCAACGTGCCGCAGCAAACGTGCTCCATCAGGTCACCCCCCCCCCCCCCCCCCCCCCGCCCTCCAACCATCGGCGCCGCTGAAATATTACACAGTGCCAGCTCCGATCTCCTTTGTCTCATATTGCACTAGGTAAGCAGTAAATAGCGGCCGGGGCCCAGGCGGCCGGGCTGAGATATATGAGTGTGGGGAGCGGGCAGCACTCCCCAGCAGCCCTGCCCAACCACATGTAGCAAATGTTAATGAGCGCTCCCAAATGCCAGGCCACTCTGGAGATGCTGCCATTAACCGCCCGCACCCATAAATAATACAGTGGGACGCAAGGACTGCGGCGGACACATGCGGCACACGGGAGGGCAGGAGACGGTACCCGGGCGACCCGAGAAATATATACGGTGCCGGCGACCCCCCGCGGCGCTGATGACCAGCATGATGAGTGCATGATGCGGGTTCTCGGCCCCCGCTGGAACGGCTCGACGGCGGGTTTTCGGGGGCCAGCTGCCGCTAAAAGACCGGAACCGCAGCATGCCGAGACAGGCTGGGTTGAATGACGGAACGCGGAGCTTATTGACATCTCTGTTCCCGAGAGCCTCGCGGGTAAAACCTCCCGCCGCGTATCCGATGCAGTCATTCCGCCGCGATGCTCGCTAAGCGTCCGTCAGGATAGACGAGAGACGGAAGGCGGAACGTAAGCATGTGTGGTGTATGATGCGTGGGCTCGGGGGGCAGGGAGGGGAGAGGCCTTCAAAGGAAATACGGTCCAACATAAAGAACAGGCAAAAAAAAAAAAAAGGGGGCGACCAAAACAAAATAAACAACAAACAAACAAATAATTTTAAACAATGGCATGGTTTATTTCCAATTTGAATTGATTTAGGAAAACATAAATAAACACTAAAACGTAACAAGGGCGTAAAGTAAGCCGTAAAAATGCATCACTCTGGTGGTGCTGGTCGTGGGGGGAGGGGAGTTAGGGCACATGGTCCCAATCACGAAACATCGTTAGTTTGTCATCAGTGACTTTCTTCCGTCTGGATCAGGAAAACAACATGAGCTGGCTTTATAGCGCGAGATGAAAACTGGATTTTATGGTAATTATTCCGAAGCAGCGCGGATTTAGTGAGTTGTTAAATTGGAAATCAAGCCATCGTTGGAGGCAGTAAGACTGTCATCTCATTTTCATTGGCATTCTACAGTATATCATTGCATTATGGAACGCCAGTAATTATGTTTCTAGTGCAAACAGGCAGATTTGCGGTGCTAACACCGAGGCTCGGCCTGGATTTGGGGGACTAAGTCGGTGAGCACTGGTACAGACTCTGCCGCCTTTCTCCCAACTGTGAGCTGCATGCTTTCAGCGGCAGCCCCTAATCCATGCTAGATTGTTTTTTAATTAGCTAATTTGCGACATACCCGGCCTACTCCCTCAAAAACAACTGGATTATTATTATTTCTTGTTGATTGTGCAGTTTAAGCTCCAGCAACCTGAATGTACGCTTAGCTCTTCTGTTCCAGTGACTGCAAATTAAAACCGGTACTAGCAGATTAACCTACAGCAATGCAGCTATTTCCTCAGGCAAACAGAGAGAGGGAGAGAGAGAGGGAGAGAGAGAGAGAGAGAACATCTGATCACTTTGATGAAGTACTGAATTATTCTTTTTTGTGTATACTGAATGCACTTGTCAAAACACCACCCACTTTTGAAACAGAGCAGCCGCAAATATGCTTGATATCGTTGTCAATCTCTTCTTTCAAATTTGCATTAAATGCAATTTCTGGCAAGCATCATAACCCAAAAAAGAAGAATAAACTTTTCTGTGCTGAAAAGTTAAAAGAATTAATTATTTATGGGCTGCACTGCACAGCTGATCTCTTTGTTGTACCAACTAGTGCTGGATGAAGCGATATCAGAAGAGCTTACCAGCAAATTGCCTGCGATCGATCTGATTGAAACAGCCTTTCCAAAGTTCTGATCACTGCAGCTCCGCCTCCCTCCTCCCCGGAATGTGCAGATAAGCCAGCAACCAAGAAAGACCCAGGCATGAACGCAAACACAAACGCGAGTACCCGAAGCACATGGCCATCTGTCTCCCAAAGCTCTGTGAACGCAGCAGGCGAACACGTCTGCGTGAGCTCCTGTGTCCTCTAGAGCCCGTAGCGTACGGTACAGTACATGTGTGGGGCATGAGGGCTGAGATGGGGAGTGATAAAGCCACACACCAAGGCAAAAGTCCATCAGGCCTGTGGCCTGTCAACACATGAAGTCAAAGATCTCAATGCTCACAACCGAGCGTGGAATTGGATGTGGAATTCGGCCCTGGTGCTTGAGTGTGTATTTATGAGTCGGTAACTGAGTATGTGCACGTGTGAGATGAACGTGCACGTGGGCAGGTGAAACGAGTAGCGGGTATGTGTGTGTGTGTGTGTGTGTGTGTGTGTGTGTGTGTGTGTGTGTGTGTGTGTGTGTGGCGAGAGACGCGTGTGCTGGGTTCATCCTCACTGGCAGTGAACTCGATTTCACGGGTTGGAGCGAGACAAGACGCAGGCGGCCCACAGGGGCTCGGCCGGCCGTTTGATTAAGCCCATTTCTGCTCCCCGTCTACTTAGAATCAGTGTTTGCTGTTCAGCCCGACAGGCCAGAGCTTTCCTTCGCCTGACAGGCAGCAAGAGACCCACAGCTCCATTCACAGAGTGCCTTCCTCTGACACTCCTCCACCTACAGCGCACCATGGTGTTTGTGCCTTTCTTCTCCTTAAAAAAACTCTCTTCTGAACTCCAAAAATATAACATTGTTAAAGTTAAAGCATTTGCTACCAATAGATAATACTGCATCCCCAGCAGAGTCCAGCACCTGGGCCCAGCCTCCGTGGCCCTCTCTAGCGGTCCATGCATCACTTAGGCATGTGGGGGGGGGGGGGGGGGGTCTTGTGTATGCTTGCATCGTGAAACTATTCTTTACAAAAGGAAGGTTTGTTCGAACAGAGCCAGAACATATTCTGAAAATTCATAGCCTGCGAAAATATTAACTCAATAACAACATGTGTTTCTACATTTTTTTTAAGTTTAATTTGTTCAGAAATTTGTGCTTGATTGTCCATGATACAATTTATTTAGAAGTTTTGGCTTATTTAGTGACATGAAGAGAAAAGCATAAATGCACCCTATAAGACTGGGGCAGCTCAGAAACAGAGGTCACATTAGCATATTAGCATCAAGGGAGAGTTAATGCACAGCATCCATAGAGCTTTTACCCTTCAACAGCCCAGTCACCAACAGCTGCTAACAACAGCAGACATACACAGGCCAGAGTGTACCCCACACACACACACACACACACACACACACACACACACACACACTCATATATCAGACATTCATCACTAGTCACGTGTGTGATGACCACCCCCAGGAGCTTTTAATATTTAATGTAAAGATTAATCAGCCCACTCATTATTTTAATTGTTCTTCCTTTATTCGGGCTGCCAGAGTTATGGATTACCCCCCGCAGACCCCAACAACAGCTCCCTGGATGGGGATTTATGGGTATTTTTGGATCAGTTAGCCTCCAGTCATATTTCACCATTTTCTGACGAGCCATTAAAATGTCCCGGGTGATTAAACAAAGGCGCCAGGATCAGGATCCTGCCCCCTTCTTTTCAGGCACAAAGCATGCTGGGAGGATATCTCTCCAGATAGTGATTAACACATCCACCAACAAACCTCACTGGGTGAATGTGTGATGTCACTCTAAAACATGTTGCACATTCGTACTGGAGACTAGCGGAGAGGCAGATGGCAGAGTTTTGTTAGAACTTAAACCTTTCAAGGAGTTGTGGTTACTAAGTAACAGGCAGCCTAAACAATGAAACTAGTGAGAGATATCGAAACTGCACAGATGTACCAAAATGAACAACGGTGCTTTGTATTATGCATTTATATGATGGCTCAGAGTGAGTTTAGCAGTAAAAAGGATTTGGCTTGGCCTGACTCCTCCCACTTGGAATGTTCTCACTCTGTCTGGCTGGGTGGATGAAGGGACTCCACTCTTCTCCTGCACTGACTGAGTGGGTGTCTGATGGAGAGTGTGTCGGAAGCGAAACATGCCAGCCGTTCAGCTGGGGGGTGCCAACTCACATTCATACACACACACACACACACACACACACACACACACACACACACACACACACACACACACACACACACACACACACACACACACCCATGGGGTCAGGACTTCTACCACCGCTTTTCATTTCATCGCTCTTCCCTGGCCGGGGCTCTTTGTGGGCGAAGTGGAGAGCGCGATTACATAATCCTGTTTTACAGAGGCCCATCCATCACCCGCCTTTCATTTTCATTGGAGCCAAATTGCAGCGAGTGCTGGGAGTGGAAACAAATTTCAGCAGCCCAGCATATCTGTTTAGTTTGCAGAAAGCAAAGGCAATGTGGGGACTGGGGAGAGAGAGAGAGAGAGAGAGAGAGAGAGAGAGAGAGAGAGAGAGAGAGAGAGAGAGAGAGGGAGACAGACAGAGTGAGATTGAGAGGGAGTGAGAAAGAGAGAGAGGAAGAGTGCGAGAGAGATAGGGAGAGAGGGAAAGAGTGAGAGTGAATGTGTGTTAGACAGAGAGAGAGAGACTCAGCCAGGATGAAAGACCTCTCCTGGTTTGCGTCCGGTAAGGGTCTGATGGTGATACATGGTTATAGACCATCTGCACTCAGAGACGATAAATTTATGATTATGGCGAGGGAGCTAAAAGTGTGTCCATTAGTGTAACATAGAGGCCTCGGCAGAGCCTCTCTCATCAAGGCCAAGCTCAGAATCAGCACCAACACCGCACACGGCTTCCAGCATTAGCCACATTTACATATCACTGCCAGCTGTCAATCAATATACTCACGACAGACACTCGGCTACTACTACACGCGTCCTTCCTTTTACCTGTGTGTGTGTGTGTGTGTGTGTGTGTGTGTGTGTGTGTGTGTGTGCGTGTGTGTGTGTGTGAGTGTGTGTGTGCGTGCGTGTGTGTGTGTGTGTGTGTGTGTGTGTGTGTGTGTGTGTGCGTGTGTGTGTGTTCAGGTGTGAGTTTCCCATTACCAGGCGGCACTGCAGGCTCTCGGGGGGCAGCCGGGAGTGGTGTCGGCGGGATGGACTGCTGGCTGGGTCCGGGAGATGAGTGGTGGACATAAAGCAGGCTCGTTCTGCTGACAATGGCGGAAAGACAATGGACTGAAGATGCATTCACACCTCGCATGGCTGTTGCTTTATTGATTCTTAAATGGCACCGCTGTCCAAATGGCGGGCGAGCCTTTTGTGCCCTGACATCTCCGCCGTGCGATGTTCAATTAGTTTTAGTGTTCCCGCACAGCTGCTGCTGTGGCCGCGGCCGCACACGCGCTCGGAGCCAAACGCAATTATCTCCCGCGGAGCCCAAGGTGGCGCACCTACGCGCGGACGTGGACGGCGGCCGCCGTCAATCCAAGGTCGTCCGCATTGCGCCGCTGCCTTGGGATTCCGCGGGTGATCGATGTGAGGTTTGAACTCCGACCAAGTGTTCGTTGGGTTGATGTCAAAGGTTTTGTTTACGTTCGGTGGAGTCAAAAGGACACCAGACCTCCAACGCTGCAGTACCAACCTTAACATGGCACGCTTCCACGGAGTGCTGAGCATGAAACACCTACAGGGCTGGCTCCCTTATGGGCCGCTCGTGCGGCCTGGGCAGAGCGAGGACCTCCCATTGGGTGAGAGGATATTATTCCCAATATCAGAACTGGCAGAACTAGAGGAGCTGCGTGATCCAAAACAGACACAACACCATCAGACCCAAATCTGTTCACACGCTTAAAGTTTAGTCTCGCTGACTCAGGCGGTCTGCGCTATTCTGTCCAACTCCGAAAGTGGCCAGGCTGTTTTTAGACGTCACCGCAGAACACGGTGGCGAGCGTTAGCCCCCAAAAACTCTCAAGTGTCCTGATGAGGCAGCACGTTTGGAAATTAGCACAAACGAAACACCTTCACGCGCGACACGGCAGCCAATTCAACAAGCACGAGCCTCCTCTTCCTACACTTCCTATCTTCAGCACAGCCGGCACGGATCCGACAACGTGGCCGCGAAAGAACGCGGCCCGTTTAAACCTCAGAGGAAGAGTCTCTCACCCGAACCTAAGAGACGTCTGCGAAAAAGAGCCGGCAGCAATTTTGGTAAAGAAGCTCGGACCTCCTGTCATTTGAAAATCACGATGCCTTGCTTACAGTATCTTAGGGGTAATTTGTTTACTGAACTGAATGTGTGGTCTGAGCTAAATAATTAATGATTCTTTTCCTCCAGTAATTGGTTTTGCACAGCCGCCAAATAACGGCGTAATGCGACCTGCCTCTTGGAGCACTGAGCTTAATTTCAGGCATTTGGTGCAAATCTGTCAGAGTTATAGGCTTAACACATGCATTATATGCCCACTCAGGAATTGGGTACCATTCGGAGTAATTAATTTCACAATGAAAAGAATTGTAAAATCTATACATCTCAAGAATAATCAAAAATTATTTTGATCCTTGATTGTTTCTTTACTCCAGTGGGCAACACTTGCTTACTTTTCAAATACATTATCAAGGGGAAACTAATGATGTAGCATGTAAGGGGCTTGGTTTCCACTGATGGCAATTACCCTTATTTTTATGCATACTTATTATAACCTTTGTAGGACCCTGGGGCACCTGACATAACAAAACATGTAAATTACTATGTAAAAAGAACATTTGGATGTATATTTTCGTTTTTTTGCACTGAGGGTGATATATTATGAGCGGAATCTATGTGACGTTAACACATACATGACTACATTAAAAAACCTACGATACAGAAAGAAGAAAAAAACGTCCCTTAAATAATCGCAGGGTTTATTAACTTCCAAAGTGCAGTGCGCGCGCATGGAGCGTGATCAGTCGGGCGTGTGTGGGCCTCTCTTTGAGCTTTAACCAGGGAAGAATGTCCGGTGTTAGCTCAGGACAAGGCCCGGAGGGGTTCTCCTCCTCCACGTCCTCACCGGGCCCTGTCGAGATGAACCGCTCCTAAGGCGATCTTCTACACCGCCGTTCGGCGTGCTTTCAGATGTTGTTAATCCTTTGCTCCTTTGCCTCCACGGAGGGAAAAGCTGAAGTCAGCAGAGGTCCTCGTGTTTGAGTGAGCCTTTCAGATAAATCGATAAGCCTGCTTTCCCCTCTTTTTTCTTATCCACCCCGCCAACCCCCACCCCCCCCCCCATTCTGCACATGGTGCTGATACAGAGGCGCAAGAGAAGCATGTGTGTGTGTGTGTGTGTGTGTGTGTGTCTGCAGTTATGGAAGATGGAGAGTTTGGGGTGGGAGGGGCCTGGAATGGGGGGGGGGGGGTTTAGTGTGAGCGGTAAACTATGACTCGATGCTGAAGGACAACCAGCCGTCCAGTGGCGCGCCTGTGGGTGACGGCGTCTGTCACGGCTGCAACGCAGACGCTCATGCAGGACAGCGGAGGTGAGTGCCACCCAATCAGAGATGAGGAGGGGCTAGCGGTGGCAGCCGCGGTCGCATTGAACGAAATATATCACATCGATGCTAGCCCCTTAATTACATCTGTCAATCAGAAAAGCCCTAGCCTATCTGGAACCTGTCTCCTTTCATCCCTAAAAGCGGGACATCTAGTCAACCCTCAACCGCCTTCCCTCCTGCTCACCTTTCAAGCTTCTAGTCAGGGAAGGGTGGCATGGTGGTGGTCTCCTAACAAGGGTTGTTTAAAACACCTCATGCATTCTGGCTGTTCAGACAGATGGCTTGAGGACTGTTTATTTAAACCCCCATTCGGAGAGCAGATGTCACGGGTGGCAATTGCCTGTTCATATGAGCTCGATTTATTTGCCTTTTTTTTTCAGAGAGAGGGGTTTCCAAACATGCTTCTTATATGACAGAAAAAATGCCAACTCGCGCCTCTAAACTTGCCTTTCTACCGGGGCTGATGGCACAGAAGCTCAGCTTTCCAGTACACAAGCGAGAAGAAAAGCTTTAAGGAAACTACTAGCAAATGACATAAAGCAGGCAAGGCTTTGATGCACACCTCCAACAAATTTGCACCAGAGTTTCAGAAGTATTATGTCAGCTTGGAACAACTTAAGGAAAGTGAGCGAAATCAATGCAAATACATGCAGTAAAATAGAAAAACACATCCACAAACAACTACGGGGACCAGAAAGGCCATTCCTGACTCCCCAAGGGTTATATAATATTTCACTTTCCTCCAGTGTAAAGTGGATAAAAATGCAGACATAAACAAAGCAGCATTCAACGCAACTCTTTATATTTCTCTCAGCTTCCTCAATCTCTTAAATAAATGAATCACTGCAACAGAGGCAGGGACAAATAGCGCAATATCGGCACGCGGCGTGAGGATAACGGCGGTAGCAGGGAAGAGAATTTGCTTTAAGTGGAGGTAAATAAAACATGTTGCTCTTCTCAGATAGTTTGTGGGGATATTGGACGCTTGCTGACGCTCTGCTCTGGGAACCGGAGGGGAAGAGGAGATGTATGTTTAATTCTGCAGCCCTGCACCGCCTGGTGACCGAGGCACTCACACTGTCAAAGCACATAAGGGTTATGGATCCACGACTGGGCAGAGGCTTCTCCACGGGCACAGGCCTGCCTATTTACCCATTTGACATCGCTCTCATCAAACTGCTTGTTTTATTTATATCAAATGATACACTTCTCCCTTTGCAGTCTCAGTTCCAGACACCCCTCCTCTTAACCCACCAACACCCCGCCCACCACATACACACACACCCACTCCCCCATGAAAGGTATTGCTGGCTCATTGTAAATAAAACATAAAGCTTCCCCTCAGCTCTTCCCTAGAGAAGCCTATATTTCTATTTTTGCAATGAGCAGCAAACTTGCTACCGTGCTTATACAGTACGCATCACTGCAAGCAAAATCCACTGTTACACAGCTGAGATAGTAGAAAAGCAACTTTAACAACACTATTGTGCCTGACATTGATATAACAAAATGGAGCACTGATATAGTTTTATGAAACCTTTTGTCTAAGCAAATGGACTGCATACAACTTCGAAAAACACCTGCCACTCAAACAACTTTTGTAATGCCTAAACGCACAGACTCGCAAGGCCGGGCAGGGTAACCATGATTCTTGTTTAGCTATCTGCTTCTGGATATTGTAATTACTTTCGTAATCATGTCGTTTCAATGTTGTTACTTCTTCTTTCCCAGCCAAAAAAAATGGAGGAAGCTTGATCTGAAGTACTTGTTACATTCCGGCCAGTTTAAATAAGTTGTGGGTTTTGTCATTGCTTCTTTTATGAACGGTGCTCATTGTTCAGTTACTAAGCTTCCACCTACTATAAATCAATGTGATCACCTTTTTAATACATCTTTGTGCTTTCAGTTTCCATTTAGTTGGGAGAATCCTGCAGCACACATAAAATGATGGGCCCTATTTCTCATGATGGTCAGTATGACTAAGCAATTCCATAATTAATGTTTCTTATGATGTAGTTTCAAAGTGTTTAATTTTTTCCTGTAACTATCTATTATTCTATCAATGACAGCTTAATTAATCCCAGTGTAGTTTAGTTAACTAAATGCCAGTTACTAGACACACACACACACAGGAACAAATTGGCCAGGCTGTATGGGTTGTATATTGGCTTTAGCTGATACAAAATGGAACCCATCACAGGACAAGTCTGATTTAGACCGCTACAGCATTCTCTCCCACCTCAGGCCCCAAATTTGGGTAGACTATATTTTTGCCCGCCTCCTGTGGGAAGTCTTTCCAGCGCACGGCGTTTCCACGTCCTCCTTACACCAGGCTGAGGTGCAACCCCTCTCCAGCTGTAGGCAGCACCCAGCTAATCTTGATTGATAGAAAACGAGGGAGAGAGCGACTGATGTGCAGTGCAGTGGAAGGAGAGAGGAATGGACAGCTAACGCTAAAATTGACTCACTCAGTCATAAAGCCCACATTATTGTATCACGGACATGACACTGCTGTAATCATCCATGGCAGTTTATGTCAGTTGATGACAAATGACGGCGATTTGCCAATGGGGTTAACCTGTGCACAGGACAGCCGCGGTCAGGGGATTATGATTTAGCATAGCGGCTTGGTGACGCCGTCAGGTCCATGATTCAATAGGTGCAAGATGCAGCAACACAGAGACTCTCTCTCGCTCTGGTGCAGCCATGTGGCGGTGGGTTCACGATTACGTTAATTACACACTAGTGGCAATGACTTTCTCATTACGGCAGAAGGATTGGGAATGAAGAGTCTAACTACCTGTACGCTTAGTTTTAGCTTACAAGGGTTATTCGTCTTAGCTGTACATACACAGGTCTGGATCTACTGTACAATAATCATTTGCACTAATCAGTAATCAATATATAATACAGACACTACTCACAGTAAAAAAAAACACAGACCTTACAAGAATATAAAAGCACTACCAGTCTGCAGCAAGAGAGCAGTGCCATATTATAAATTAGACAAACTCAAAAGATCAGTAAGCACCACCCAACAGCCTCTGTAGTAATGCAGTAAGTGGCACACAGAGTGTAATTCAGGGCTGCACCGCGGATGGCGGGAATATGGCCAAACTGAATTGTGCATGCAGGCCTCACAGAGGGGCCGGGGAGAGTTTTTATACTCTGACCCATGACTGCGGCGGCCCTGGGCCTGGTGAGCAGTAACCAGGAGAAGCCCTCTTTTCCTTTAACTAATGAGCTATTGATTGGGACGAGATGGGCTGAGGGCACGTGTGCGGGGCCAGGACCGGGGGAGCAGGTTTATGAGGGAGATCTGCGTACTGACTATCACTCACCGTTCTTCAGAATGGTGGAATATTTCCAGTCAAGAGCGGGAGCCTCCTGCCGTAAACAATGTGCAGGTCAAGGGGAGTGAGTGATGGGGCTGACACTGCTGCAGGAAGATGGCGCATCACTAGAATTTGAGGCCAATCAATTCCTATCATTGCTTTCTAGACTCTAAAACAGGGGTACTCAACTGGCGGACCGCGGTCCGGATCCGGACCCGAACGCAGTCCTGTCCGGACCCAATCACATTCCTGATTAACTGGATACGGACCAAAACAAAACCGTAACATTTATTTCAGGGCTATTGAAAAAACACTCCGTCACGAGTGTTACGTTTGCCACCCCCCGCTCAACAACTTACGCTGCACCCCCCCCCCCCCCCCCCCCCGCGCTCAACAACAAGCCTGCCTGGTTGACGCTTCGCGAGCGGCGCGAGGGTCCGCGCGGCGAAAATGTAATCGCTGTGGCTTCGCGTGTGCGCGAGTGCCTCGCGCGCTGTCGGTTCGAGAGGTCGTGCACCTCTCGAATTTTGTAACTTCGCGCCGCGCTTCAGCGCAATGAACAAAGTCAGGTTTTCATACACCTTTATAAGGTGGAATTAAAGCACTTGTACGTCACTTCCAAGGTCCATTTCAATATTTCCCAGCATGTTAAACATAATTAAGTTAAATATTTATACATATACTCGAAATAATTCGCTTTTTATCACATTATTTAATGGTTGTTTATTTAAAAAACGCCCAATCTTCACGTCTTCACGTTCTCTCATGTTTCGTCCTGGAATTACAAGAGGCTCGTATTTGTTAACCTAATACAAGAGAACTAGTCAGTCAGACAGCTATTTGTTGTGAAACCAAGTAGTTACAATTTCAAGCATTTTAAAGTACTTTAACCTAAATTCCAGCACTTTTCAAACCTGAAACATATAGCAACATTAAAATTGGTCAGGTAAATGTTAATTCCCCTGTTTTGAGGGGTGTTTCTACCACATATCGTTTCGGACAAAACGCCTATCGTTTCGGAGAACACTGCAGTGACGCTCGCGAAAGTATAAACGCCTCCACCGTTCGCGCACCGTCCCCCCCCCCCGCCCCCCCCCCCCCCCCCCCCGCTCAACGACTTACGTTCGCCACCCCCCGCCGCACCGGACCTCAGGTCACAGGTATCTGCCAAAATTGGACCGCGGACAAATTTAGTTGAGTACGCCTGCTCTAAAATATGCCGTCGCTATTACGCTGCCGTTGGTGAAGCAGAAGACCAGAGTAACTAAGCTCCAGTCAGAGACCAAGCACGCTTGCAGCTTTTTGCCTCTTTAAGTCCGCTGTGACACTAAGCTACCACACGTCAGCATGAGTGTGAAACTTGGGTTTCTTTTTTTTTTTTAGAGGGCCATGTCCAGAAATGCCACAGAAGCAAAGTTCTTCGTAAAGGCAGGCACTTTTGTTGTTTTATGGTCACGTTTTACTATCTAAAGTAATAAATGACCACATTAACACCCACCATATAAATAGTGCTTGTGCATGTGTTCGCGCGTAAGGGTGTGCATGTGTCACAATGGCTGCCTCAGTGTGCCATTACATTTGCCTGCCTGTGATGTGATGTGTGTGTGTTCTTCTTTCTTTTAAATTCACTTCCCTTTGTTGCCGGGCCTGGTGGATCAAAGTGTTTCCTTCATAGAAAATGAACGGATTAAATAAGGTGCTAATGTCTGTGAGTAAACACGGACAAAATAATTCTAAAAAAATTTACAATCAGAGCAGTTGCCAAGAACTGTGGTGCAGGATATAATTTGAATCCATTTATCTGCAGTGTAACTTTCCACTAAAAAAAATGCAATCCCAAAGTCACTGTATAAAATACTGTATTTTACACAGTATTTTATATTATTAGGTGCATGCACCCGATTAACTGCATGCGTGTTTCCTGCCAAGGTGCCAAGCGGTCGGTAAAAGTAGCAACGTCTCCTTTAGCAGAAGCACCACCTGTGGTATATGCCACTGTTAAATAAGCATGAAATTCATTTGGAGTTAAACAAGGTGCACAGGATAAACTAAAACTGCAGTGGATTCATTATACCTGTTAAATCTGCATCACAATTAGAATTTATGCAATTTACAGGAACACTAATACTGACTAAACTGAACTGAATTCAATAAATGAAGGAGGCAAATAATTGAGATACATGAAGCACCTGAAACTGAATGAACAAGACTTTAGAAACAAGCACTACAGTAAGAACATAACCAGTTAAAGCTCATACATTTACTTCTCAATACTAACACCTTTATTGGATTATAGGAAACTAATATCTGTGGGTATTGAATGCATTTAAAATTAAATAATAACCTCTATAACAGTATTTGGGTGTTTTTTTTTACAGTTTGAGATAATTGCTCTGTGGTTTGACTTTCTCCCGCTCCATCAGATTCTAATAGAAAACGATGTGAAAACATCCACACTGAAAACAAAGTTGTTTCTATTGATCATCATCAAGGGTACAAAAATAAATTGAACAATAAATTTTGAAAAGTGCTGCAATTTAGAGAGACGGATCATTTGAGTGAGTGAAGCATCCCATTGGTTTCCCATGTGCCATCAGCAACGTCTTCATCAACTACACTCATAAGATGAATTCTGCAAAGAACTGGGGAGCCTTTTCCCTCTTTTCTTTCTTCTTCTTCAAAAAGGCAAAGAGACCTCAGAGACCTCAGAGGTGCTCCAGGTCGTCTCACTTTTACCTCATCAATTTACTTCAAATCACACGACCAGCCTCACCTAACCCTGGCCAGCAAAGGAGAAATGGATTATGAAGCGTGGCTAGTTATCATTTCAAAGCCACCCGTACCCATGGTCTTTTTTTTTCCCGTACACATCAGCAGACTCCGACGTCGTCTAGAAGTTAGTGTCAGTCCTTTGAAGCTTTGCCTATAACGAAGGCGGGAACCATGACACAGTGTAGTCATGTCATTATACAATCACAAAAAATGGAAATGCAGCATACAGACTATTTCTATCCCAGTTCCACATGCTGATTTGGTCTTTGGGTCAATCAAGAGTTTTGTCTAGGGAAATGGGAGTCTCCTTTTTGAACATCAATGTGAGTTTTAGCTACAGTACAATTCCATAAGCTTGCCTGCCTGTCTAGAACAAGTCCATCAGAAATCCTGTTGCAGTATGATTGATGGAAAATATCAAATTCTCTCAGAAATGTTTCCATTTTTCCATAAAAAAGAAAAGAAACTGGTATCAATTTTAAAAGTAATGAAAACACAAATACTCACGTGCAAAAAAAAAAAAATAGAACACTAACGACGTGAACAGCTGAGGAAAGGAACTGACCAGAAACCTTCACTTTAAGACTTTCAAGAGGATCAGCAGTTATCCAGGAGTAGGAGCATGGAAATTGGACCCTAACAGGACCTAAAGAACCCTGGAGGGTGCTTAAAATCCTTTCTGCTTGACTTTGCAAGGGGCTCTGCACTGCTGAGTTCAATAGCACTCCCAGACCTGCACTTTGTTATTTAAATGCTCTTCTTTATCTCACCTTGGAAGTGGAGATGTGTGTGAGGTGCAGGTGAGGGGGGGGGGGGGGGGGGGGGGGGGCTGCAGTTTGAAGGGTGTCCACTGGCAGGCATGTTCCACCATGACCTTGGAAGTCTCTCAGCAGTCAGTGACCCCCGGTGACAGGTCCTTCACTGCAAAGCTGGCAAGGCCACTGCCTCTGGCACGGGCTGAGATCAGAGCCCGCCTGAGTCTGGGCTCCCATCCCACAGGAGACCAGCTAACGATCGGCTGGCAGGCTCCGGGCTGGCATTTATTTGGGATACGGTTAAGAAAAGTGATGGCCACACAATCATTGGCTGTGTCACTTGATAATAGCCAGAGGCAAACAGGGTTACGTGGACTTGCATTCCTCACAAGAGCAATTCATTTGTTCTGCCTCCGTGGGGTTTACTATCTGCGGTGTATCTCTTGCTCTCTCTCCTCTGGCTAACCGATATTCTCCCAAAGATTTCCAATTGCACTTGGACAATGGCCTCAGTGGGCTGTAAAGGACCATCGATTTGGACCCTCTTGCAAATATTCCTCCCAAACAGTGAAGAGTATCTTTCAAGCCATTTTACATCTTAATGGATATACCATTGAGTGCCCCTTGATTGTTTAACCAAGAAAGTATAGCATTGAACCACATAGGCCATTTGCACTGAGGCCATCTGGGAGGCTTGGTACAAACAGCCAGACCAAACAAAAGCTGAGATAGATGCTCTAATATCTCCAACTCAGCTACAGTTACCAGATCTTAGTAGCCATGGTGGAAGGAACTGGATCATTAGATGAAAAATCATCGGTGCAAGAGGGCGTATGTGAAGATATGAGTCAGGCCTAATGTGACCACTGACTCAAAGGTTGTTAAATTCATGACCACACTAATGATGAGTTAACATCATTACGGGACAGGAAAGAGAAATCTAGCACCACCAGCTAAGAACAAATAAAGGTACTTTCCTTGAACTGACACTACACGAGGAGAAGACTCGAAGAATTCTAGAGGAAAGTGCAAGGCTACTTTAAATTGTCTCAAACCCAGTACACTTCAACTATACCATTAAAGGAACCTACTGGGAAATTATCTCTGAGTGCCCAGAAGCATCAGCACAAGCGGGACATCAGGTAGGGACAGGACACCTCAATACAGGCTGTCTTGGTTAATCTAGTATTGTAGATGGAGGTTTAATTGCCTTCTCCAGGAGCTTTCCTGCTAAGGTCTCTCACAGAACAACTTAGTCGTCCGAGAGCCCATCTGAGCTTCGTCTCTAGGGGTTCAAGCCGCTCCTTAGCACCTGGCTGGACATGGTTATTAAGAGGCAAAATCCACTGTGATTACCCTTGACTTGTGCTGCGGCCAAGCCCGTGAACTCCCCCCCGCCAAACAGTACGAAAATCCATGTGACTGTGTTTTCATCCCAAACCCTGCTGGGAAGAAAGACAAGGAAAGGAATGTTGATCAAAACATGAACCGAGACCTGGCGTGTGCATGTGTCGGTATGTGTGGAGAACGAGGCATCCTGGGAAGGCAGCGGCAGCCTGTCTGCCAGCAGAGCGGGGCTGGTGCTGGTCATGGCTGTACATCAGAGCTGCGGGCGGGGTAGGACCACCTCTGGCCAGCTCTGCCTGGCACGGCTCTGACTGGCACGGCTCTGACTGGGACACTCCAGTAGACCACAGCTTCTTCTCCAGCCCTTATCCCCACGAGCCCTGCTGTCACTCTGATGCCTCTGACGTTTATTTCTTGGTTGGTTTGTTTGTTTAATTTTTTAACCGAAACAAGTGTGAAACCAAGGTTTGAACCGACTGGTTTATTAGCCGAGGACTGAGAGTCTCTTTGATTGCTTTGGCACTGGATGTCAGTCACTGGCATCACAGCACTCATGTTTTAAACAGTGCGCATGACCTGAGGTTGTTTGTGTTTGAGGTTGATTTGAATTAGTCTGATTTGACTTAACACTCACAAATATATGAATTTTAATCGCTGTTTGCTGTTGATTCCTGGCTTAGAAATATGTTTGCCTACCACCAATCAATGATTTGTGATTAATCACATGAGATGTACCACATATAATCAAAACCTAAAGGCTGGATTGGAAGCAATCTCTTGAAAAGCAAAAGGGCTCTTCCGTACTCGAAAGCAGCAGATCTAGAAGTAACTACAAAATCAGTGATGAGTAACTTGGCTTTTTCAATGCTCTTCTAGTGTTCACCCAAGAAGGGATGGAATGAGACAGGGTGCCAACAGGGGCAGAACAAATGCATGGGGTGTCTCCGCAGGATGAGCTATTGTCCTCACTGGACTGTTTCCACTCTCCTTTGGGAATTCGCAGTTTTTATCTTCTTCTGGTCCCCCTTCATCTGTTTTTCCATTAAACAAAAGTGTGGTGCCTTCCTGCGCTGGTAACAGATTCCTCTCCTCCTCCTCCTCCTGCATCCGAGCGCAGGGCTTAATGCTGCTGCTCCTTCCCACTGCGTTTCTGCACAATTAGCTCCACAGACACCGGGGGAGTCACAGCCAAGGTGCGGAGCCAAGATGGATGGTTGGAGTTGTGAAGGTGACGGCGAATAGTGAAAAGGAGAAAAACAACAGCCCATCGGCACGCAAGCCTGGGAGGAAGTAATAGTCCTTGTCAACCAGCTTTTCCCCTTTTAATGAAAACACACCGACTGGCTGAGTCGTGGGAGTAGACACAGGCCACAAGACCGAAAGCATCACAATCTATGCATTTTTTTTTTCACAGGAAATCACCTTAATTACCCAGCAGGCTGCACATGTGGGTGCAGGGCTGGTTCATACATACCCCTGGTCCAGTAGTTTTAGTTGTCCATGCTCAACGAAAAAGACGCCACTTGGTACAATACTTTCTATACTTCTTGAGGGGAGACAGCTTTAATTCTGTTATTGAATCACTGTCCCATTAGGAGCAGAGGAAGATAATGATTAATTCTACTATAGGTGCACTGAAATGAAAAGTAGGTCCCAACATGCTGTTATGAATGGAAGAAAGCAGCCGCCTATTAGCATGATGTGACTGCTAACTGCTAGCTCTTCACTTTCCTTGAAGGGAAGCAATTCTTTTAGCCTAAAGTGTCTACTTCCTGTCAATTATCACCAAAAGGGCAGTGTATATATTTTTATTTGATTATACATGGAATATTTTTCCTGCTTTTTATAGTAAATCAAGCTGCAAGGTCAGCACTTTGTTAATTTATCTTTTAAAAAAGTAAAACTATCCTTTCATCTATAGAGCTAATTCGATATTTTATGACATCACCTTTTGAATATCAATGTAAATGGTGATATGATATGACTATGATACGACCATATTTGTTAGAAACACATAACAAGAGAAAATGAAAATTGGGTATTTGATTCAAACATTTGATTTTATACAGATATGAATTTGCATTTATTACAGCTTACATTTTTTTTCCATTCATTTTTACCATAGTATCTTGAACATGGCCAATTTAAATCCAATTTTATCCTGTATTGTGTGACATTTCTAATATCCAACAAGAGTTAATGAACTAAACCTCACTGGGCTGTCCTCAGTGGAGTCAGACAGAGCACTACCATTTGAAAACCTAGCACATCAGGGATCACTTTGGTGAGATTTTACTTAAAGTATATTTTGTCACAGTCAAACTAAACCAAATTAGTCCACCCCACCCATTCAAATTCCCTTTTGTTTTTTTTTTTTGTTTTGTTTTCTTTCTCTGTATCCCTCCCTCTCTGAAGGCCTGTAAAAGCAGAGCTTTGGTCGAAACACAAGTGCTGCCACAGGACACATAACATTCAGCTCGGCACGTTTGTCCACAACATGCAGTGGGTGTCCTTTGTCCCTTGTATATGTACTTGTGTTTTATGATGATCATCCCAGTACGGTAATGACTGTCCTCACTGCCCTATCAGACAGTCCCCACCCGCCCACCCCCATCCTGGGTGGTGCTCCGGCCCTGCCCCCCCGCTCCACACGCGTGCCAGTGTCAGCGAGCTCTGTTTAATTGCCGTGTCATAGAGGAATCTCATTTGATGAAGAACAATGCTAGCTCGGGCACTGCCTAATCAAATTAACAAAGGTCTTTTTTTTTCTTTTCAATTATCTCTCGCTCTGCGGAGCGTTTCTTTGGGGCTCGCTTACTGAAGCTGGGGCTGTGGCTGACAGGTTTTGAGAAGGCCTGTCTCGAACACACTCCACAATCCTTCAAACCTGGAGGAACCAAGCAAAACCTCTTGTCTGAACAGAAATACAGATGCCTGTCCTTGTGGTAGTCAGCATACCGCCACACTACTACCAACTGACTGCAATAAACAAAGAGACTCCAAGGCAGAGAAACTCCTCGAAATAAAACGTCAAGATGGTTCACAGCCTCTCTATAACAATGTGTGCAATGTGTGACTATAACCACATATGTCTGCAGGGCAGGTCACTAGTCAGAGATGGGAATCCAGACTTATTGAGCAAAGCCTTTTTGAGTCCTTGTGTGTGTGTGTGTGTGTGTGTGTGTGTGTGTGTGTGTGTGTGTGTGTGGTGCGTGCGCCAGGCCATGCTGTGACAGACGAGCGCTGGTGCATTTAGCCTGGCCCTGAGTTACACTATGTCATTGAGAGCTGTCATTAGTTCATGCAGAGAACAGCTGAAAGAAAGGGAGAAAGCCTGAGGGTGCAGAGGGTGTGTGTGTGTGTGTGTGTGTGTGTGTGTGTGTGTGTGTGTGTGTGTGTGTACGCGCTCACGTGTGTGTGTGTGTGTGTGTGTGTGTGTGTGTGTGTGTGTGTGTGTGTGTGTGTGTGAGAGCACGTGTAAAAGCCCGCGAAAAGCACAGCATATTAACACTCTTAATCTTCCCCGGCATATCGGTGGGGGACTGTTTCACGGTTATTACTTCTGTTCTTCAGGGGAAGATCTGGGCTGTGATGAGATGCAGCAGCTAAGGTGAACCATCAGCCTGTGATGCATGCTGGGACATGGTGGTGGGAAAAAAGAAAAGAACCTGAGATTCCACAGTGTGGCTGAAAATGGATGTCACAGTTAAGTACAGTGAAGATCACGGTGCAGTGAAGATAATACCGCCACAGATGACGGCAGATAGGATCCATTTTCTGCAGTGCGTATTACCTCACTGTACATAAGTCAGCTGCAGACACACGGACTCCATTACAGTGGGGCTTGGGAGGACCTGACGCTGCCTCGTATTCAAACGAGAAAGTGGACATCGCGTTTGATGGAACTGATTTTGTAAAGGAGCAGTTCTGCAGGTGAGCACTTTAGCAGCCTTGGATGGAAAGCACAGGGGGCTGGAAGTGACCGCAGATGTCCGATCGAGTCCGGGCCTGCGGGCAGCGGCATTGTGCTGACGCCAGCTCACCCGTCTCGGCACCCGACGCGGTCCAGGGTGGCCCAGTGTGGTCCACGGTGGCCCAGTGAGGGTCCCGTTAGCGCAGGAACCTTCGACACCGAGCTCCTGTTCCTCAGATTTGCTTCAGCTCCAATGCAAACCACCTGCGACACAGAAACAGCCAACGAACACGTTCTCCATCTCCAGGTCTCCCTCTCTCCGACATCGCGGCACAGTAATTGGACTCTGTGTCGGTGAAGATATAGCACAGTATAAGCACAGTCTGCACAGTAAGCACTGTCTGCACAGTATAAGCACAGTCTGCACAGTAAGCACTGTCTGCACAGTAAGCACTGTCTGCACAGTAAGCACAGTCTGCACAGTAAGCACAGTAAGCACAGTCTGCACAGTCTGCACAGTAAGCACAGTCTGCACAGTCTGTGCGTGACTTCAGTCCTTTTCTCGTCCTGTGTGGTTTCCTGCTGCACTGTTGTCTTGCAACAAAGGGCCTTCCTAAGGGATACTATAACTTTCTATGAAGTATTGAAAAAACTGAAAAGCAAACGTTTGAAACTTTAAAACTGTGCTGATGATATTTGCCTCTGCATCTTCAAGGGTCTCTCATGTTTTATAATGGCAGTTCAAGTTTTGTATTGTTTATAGCTCACTTGAGATATTTAACATCATTATGAAGCTACTTTGTGGTATCATTTATTTTTTATTTTTGGGGGGGATCATATTGAACCTGAAGTCATGTATAATTACACTTCTGTGTGCTTAGCCAATGAACCTCCTGACATCTGTGCGGTCCCTGGGTTGTCATCAAGGTGACGGCACGTCAGGCCAAACCCGCCGCCACGTCTAACACACCGCACCTGTCCTCCAACTGCAGCGAGGAGCAAAGACACCTGCGGCTGCTGGGTGGGACCTCCTGGACCACAGGAGATGAGAGAGGGGACCAAGAGAACCAGGAGGGAAACAGCAGGTCTCCTAAAGCACGTCCGGGCACGGTGGGCAGATTTAAGGAGCTCCTACACCATCGGAAAACGTGCCATTATTTTTTCTTCTCAAAACATTAATGTCGGTGGATCCTCCATAAATAGCTCCGCCGAGTTAATTTAAGGCTCCATGCTGGGAATTTGCATTGTTCTCCTACACAGAAATGGCCTGATGAGTTTTATTAGCCGCTATTCTTACGGAAAGAAAAAAAAAAGCTTGCGTTTCACCACCTGCCACTCATCCCTCATCCGGCTGGCGAGGACTTGATGCCATTAACTCACGGCCAGGCCCTAAGACTGCAGCACTTAGGTATGTGTGTCCCAGGCCCCTCGGGGAGAAGGAAGGGGTCTGGTAGTCTCAACAGACAAGTGTGCATTTAAGAAAAAACGCCTGATATTTCCTGCCAAATTCACCCTCCTCCCCCGTATCAACATAAAGATCAAATTTGCAATGCACCTCCTCTTTCCATCGTTTCTGCTACAAAGTTGTTGAGCTCACACGCGTTGTGGGCACTGAGCCGCCCCTCTCTGACGCACAGAGGTCAAAGGGCGAGAGCTGGAACGAGCTTCTCCCCGGAGCTGCTCGCCGCCTCACCGAGAACACCGCGGGTCCCGGGAAGAGAAGTTTCTCAGGGCTCCTTAAAAGTCACCCTATAGCCCAGGCATTAAAAAGTAAAGGTCATTTTGGCAGCGGAATAGGCTTCTGGAGCAGCCTGATAATCAAAGAAATATAGAAGTTATTAAAAGGCAAAACAGTGAGTTGCGAGGCGGCCGGCCACCGTTGCACCGAGCCAGGTGTGATTAGCAGCCTTGCAGATGAGCCGTCGGCAGGGCCGCTGTCTGTCTCTTCCTCTTCCCTCCAGTGGATGTTTTCATGATCGTTTCTCACTCAAGCTTTACAGCGGCTCGCCCGCCATGAATCACACGCACCGCAAAACGGGAACAGACGTGACTGTGGAGCCCGTGCGCCGACAGAGGAGGACGCCAAGCACGCCAGAATCGCACTCGGAGCGTTGCGTCACGAGATCATCATCAGTTGAAGAGCCCTTTTGAAATCTCGCATGCGATCTGCCAGTCAACACTCACAGGCAGACAAAGGGACGAGAGCTCTGCTGGAGTTAGACTGCAGGAGGCAGCGGGGGATTCAGCCCCTCTGATGAGCCACAGAGTCACGCCTGCAGTTAGCACAGGAGTAGCGCACGTGGAAAACCGAAGCATGGACGTCCACGCACGCGCACACACACACAGGCACAAACACGCACGCACACGCACACGCACACAAAACAAACACTCTCTCTCTTAACTGAGAGATCTTACTAGTCTCCTCTTCACAAAGGGGGGGGGGCTCAAAACAGAGACCCTCTTATCAATCTGAAGTGCATTTTAATTTCCATTCTCGTCCTGCTCCTCATTAGGGGGAAACATGATTTGGAGTACATTGTATAATTAAGGTGTAACCCTGAAATGAACTGATCCCCTCCTCCTGTGGTGCTGATGAAAGTTTTAATTAAGTGTCAAACAGTTATTGAGGAACATTTGGGCTCTCACACTGAGTATGTTTATCTGATTCATTTACACTGATCCTGTTTAGAAGTGGTTACGCGACGGCAAACACAGACACATACACCCCCCCCCCCCCCCCCCTCCTCCCCAGTGTGATACTTACACAGTTCTCTGCGCTACAACACCTACGTTAGAACTGAAACTTCTGCACAACATATCAGACGATTTCCGTACTACAGAGGGGGAAAAAAAAAACATCTATGTACCCAAATCTCTGTTACCGTTAGTCTTCCCCTCTGAGCTTCACCTCCGAGCTGTGATGGACATGAAAGTGTGGATCTGCTGCGGTTTGTGCTCAACCTCAGCTGACACGGGGCGGGGGGGGGGCGGGGGGGCTCACATCACCAGCCATGCGGTGAGCAGCACGGCCGACCAATGGCAATACAAAGGGATTAGGCACAAGAAAGGTTTCTCCCTCTCTTTCTTCCCTTCTCTCTCTCTCTCTCCGTCTCTCTCTGTCTCTCAGCATGACGACTCAGAGCAAAGCTTCACCAGAGAGACACTAATGAGTTTAATTAATAATGGAAATAAATGCAACCGGTGCAGGAACTCCGGGGAGTTAAGCTACTAACACTCGCCTTCCCATACTTGCACTGTTCAGCAGCTGCGCCAGTGTTCGAAGGGAGATAGCAGCGCAAACACACACACACACACACACACACACACACACACACACACACACAGCATAATGGCACAATAAAAGCAGAAAAGCGCTGTTTTTTACTGAATGATTGCATAATGACAACTGCGCACCTCATTTTTAGAGGCGGGGTAAGAGTATTCCCAGCTCTGAGATTCCTTTTAAGTAACTCCATGTGTCTTCAAACATCCCTCGTAAAGATATCACTTTTTCTTCTTTTTTTTTGAGTAATTAGTTTTTGTTAATTACTGTCTCTGAACGGCACCAGGTGTGCTAATGACATGGATAATGACTATACATTTTTGTTCGCCAAAGATTACTCTATTATTGTATTTATTATATAATTATTTAACATGTTTACAATAACAAATCAACAGTTAAGGGATCTTCATAATTAGCTTTTTTCTTTTCTGCTATGCTCCTGGTATAAGGAGTCGTTACTCCATCAGGATTTGAAGACCTACGACTCCCACAGCCAAACCCCACAAGCACAAGCAGAATCACATGACTGAGCTTTTTTTTTATTTACATGATAAGCTCAATGTTTTTATGCCCTGCACTGTAAATAATAAAACTACTGAAATCAAAATTAACCAGCACGCGAGGCAGTATTTTGACTGCAGGGTGACACACAGATGGGATGCTACATCAAATCTGTTGTGCATTACCTTGTGGAATCAAATGCATGCTTAAATATACCTCGCTGTACCTAATCACAAACATGAAGCCCACTGCAGCTCGACTTCAATCAACACAAACGCTTTATAATCGGGGTTCGTATTCCACGCACCAGAAAGTCTCTGGCCCTCCAGCTACCGAAGACTGATGTCGCCCTCTGCTGGACGAACTGGGATTAACAGACGCAGATATGAACATTCCGCCTCCCAAAGTACCAAAGTAAAAAAAAGGCATTATATAATATATAAATTTGAAAGACTATTTGTCACCTTGAACCGTAAAAAAAGGAACATAAGTCTGTATATGAAATGTCACTGAACATCCTGAGATTAGTGTAGACACCTTCTTTCATTCTTTCACAACAATATTACACTGCTGTTATGCAAAATACAATTTTAATAATTTATTCCCATTAATATGAAAAAAAGAGTGGGAAAATAGCGGAGATAAATGAGTCATTATGGTAATCTGTTTTATCCAGTCTGCTCTCATAAACCTGCTTGAGCACATGTTCATCTGGAGGGGACAGTATGTCACTATGGATTAATGAGTATTAATTAGCCATCAAAAATGAACACGGGCTGCATTCACCTTGCAGTGTCAGGAAAATTCCTCTCCCAGGATAAAGGCTTTACATCAGTGAGGTGTCATCACTCACATACAGCAGGAATATATTTGGTAAAAATGCCCTGGATTCTGTTAGCTGGCTTTTGGAAGACATATTGTATGAGTTCTTGCTAATGGATATAAATATACTTCTGTGTCTAGTCACTACCAGGCAAATAAAGCATCCCCCAAACCATAATATGATCTTCCTTTCTAGATATCTATGGATCCATACATTAAACGTGCATATGTATATTATCAATCAACCTCTACACCTATATTTAATGTAGTAATAAAACTGTGAGGGACAAACAAATAAATAAATAAAAAACTAGGTGATTGCAAAGTTTGTAAACATATTATCCCAACAGTGACAGAACAGCGCTAGTGTTTAATCTGACACATTCAATCAAACAGTAATGAAACTCAAGGTCTACACGGCTCCATTTCAGACCTGTAATACGCTAACATAGCCACAAGATGCCGCTGTTACTAAAGAAACGGTCACATTCCCGACACGAGCTGGTCGTTTCCAGCGCGATTATCTTGCATCTTCTGGACTCAACGTTCAACTCGTAGGGCAGACACGAGGCAAGGGGAATTTCAATTAACTCGATGCAAAGGCTCTGCTGATTATGTGAACTAATATTTGAGTTCTGTCGATCTGTGCACTGTGGAAGATCTGGTCTGCTTTACAAACAACAGCTCCTCTGACAAGCTTCCAATCTGTATTGCTTCAGAATTACAGTCTTTTATAATGCGAGGGGGGGGGGGGGGGGGGGACGAAGCCTGACGCCACCATGCATGATTTATGAGGTCAACAGAAACTTCAGCGATGCTTACACTCGCACAGAAATGCATTCCTGACACGATAGCTAGTATCCTGTCCGAGACGGACAACAGTACATCAAACTCCGATATCTCCGGCTGTGCACTTGCACAGATAATGACTGAGCCATCTAGCGTGTGTCAGAGGGGAAAGAGGCGTCTTCAAACACACAACAAACAAAGGGTCAAATACCGCAGGCTGCAAATTAGGGCTGCGCATATACAGCAGAGGAAGAAACCATGTCACCTTTCTCGCGGTCTCTACAGCGAACATCATTCATGTTCCTCCGCGCCCTCTGAGGCGCTTTGGTATTCAGTCTTCTGCCTTTCGCTCCTATCAGTCCTCATTAGCGGTCAGCGGCCCTCCTCCTGCTGGGCCATCACCGGCCACGTCCCGCCTCCCTCGCCCTGACATCCCGGATGCACTGTTTAAAAGTAATTATATGTGTTTAATAACTTCCAGGGCCATAAAACCTCTTGTTAGAGGATTGAGGAGGTCTAGTGTAATGGCAGCTATAAAAGTGAGAGGGAGACCGAGGAGAAGAGAGGGAGACAGGAAGAGGGGGACAGCCGAGGAGGAGGAGGAGTGAATGAAGAGTCCTGCTGTCCATTCTGTGACCTCCTCCCTACTCCTGCCTCCACCACTCCCCCTTCCTAAAAGCTCCTCGGCTTGATTCCTTCCGGGTTTATATGTTTGGGGGTGGCGGGGGCACAGGGGTGGATGGTGAGCTTCTCCACGATCTCCACGATCTGCACCTATGCGTGGAGGCGGGAAACCCACACGGTTCTCCACCTCGTCCAGAGAGCTTTCCAGAAGCGGCCCGCTCTCAGTTTATTGTTTCTAATTCTACGGAGGGACCCGGGCGGGGAGCGGAACACGCGGCACCACGCAGACAGCGGGAGGGGAGGAGGGGGGGAGAGGAGGAGGGGGGGAGAGGAGGAGGGGGGGGGGAGGGTCTCTGCTGGAGTTATTTAAGTGTAGGGGGACCGCGGGCGGCTGGCTGGCGGCGGTAGAACGGACCTGGCAGCCGCCCGAGATGAAATAAGCGGGCGGACTGTGAAGGAGACGAGAGCGTGCTCGGAGGCCGGCCCAGGCGGGAGCCCGACCCCGCGGCCGCCACACACAGGCGGCTTTGGTCCATTTGGAAGCCGCCGTGATCCGGGAATGTTCTATTCTTAAAGTGCGAGAAAAGAAAACAAAAAAAGAGAGAGAGAGAGAAACACAAGGAGACCTCCAATCGGACTCAGGAGCATGCGAGCGACTCCTGGAACCATGGCCCGCACGGCGCCCGCACAGCACCGCTGCACACTAACCGCCACGGCTCCGTGTTTAAATGAGTCACTTGTGCGACTGATAGGGAGATAAAATTGCATCATGTCTCACAGACACCCCCCTCCCCTCTTTATGTCACAGGTTCACCGCCTTACGCAACCCTTCCTGTGTCGGCGCGCCTAGCGGCGACCCGGCGGACGACCCGTCTGCACTCGGCCGAGCCCAGAAGCCCCCCGGCCGAGCGCAGGACTTTCCCGTACGGTGGGTGGATACAGAGGCCGCTGAGATGTAAATACAGCCTGGCCTGTAGAAAAGAGGAAGCCTGTCCCTGCCATATCCGCTGGCCCGGGCCCGGCCCCAGGACCTTCCGCTCGCGGGACACCTGGCTGTCTGCCCAGCACGGAGGCACGACGCCGGGACCGGGCCGGCCCTCTCGCCCCGCCCCTCTGAACCGACCTGCTGTAGCTCACTAGTGCTGGCGGGGGGTGTGGTACAGACCCATATGTCCACTATAGTGAGAGTCTCTCCACGCACATCCCCTCGGCAACGACCCGCTGACCTGCGCCAGTAACTCCTCCCCCTGACCTTTCACAACCCTCTAATCTTTGTTGTTCTACATCCATAGATATAGATATAGACTCTATATAGAGTATTGAAAGGTCTCTGATAACTGCATCACTTCTGCTTACGAACAGAAAACACACTTTGATTATCTGTCACTGTTACATTTTTCCCTTATCAGTTGGAATACACACAAGCCTGAATGTCTTAATCTCTTATATTGTGCCTTTGCAACAGAGAGTGGCAAAATTAATCAAGACTTTATTAGGATAATATCATTAACACAAAAGGATAATTATGTGTTCTTGGCATAGAAGATTGTGAGTGCTCTTGATATAAATGCTCTTTAATTAAGTGTGTTTTAAGTAGAGGGCATTATAGGGGACTATTTGATCCTTATTGGTGTTAATGCCAAGTCAGACTCCATTTGTTTCTTCATTATATTATGTTTCTAACAAATGTCCATTAAACACAAAGATCATGAGCTCAAGTACTGAAAGGGTACTGAAGTACTGAAACCAAACTCCTGAAAACAAAGAAACAGGAACACAAACAAACAAAAGTACACAACATTAAGCACATGCACTATATTATTTGATAATACCTGTTTAGTTCATACTGATTTTATAGGCCTACCTGATAATGTTGGACATCGTTGGATATCCGAAGTAGCCTGTGTCTCTAACCGATACTTATTTACTGTAACAAGACATTACATTAGTGATTTGCACTAGATCTTTATAAATCAAACATCTCACATTGTCTTCACTAGTTCCTCAGCTGCTGGCTACATTAGTATTCATGAAGAGAGAGAAAAGAAAAATATGTTAACCACTGTGACCCCAGCAATACAGAGAGCATATTTAAGTTAGTAAAGGGGCTCGGTGACACCGAACTCTCGGCTGGCCGCGCTGACCACGCTCCACGCCGTCCTGGTGCAGAAGGGTCTGCTGGCGGTTCTTCTGGGAAGGTTACAGACGACTGATGTAGCGCTAAAGACCCCCAGACACGGGTCACGGTGCAGATTCAAGTTCCCACCCTAACAAGTTCCATTTTACATTCTCGCAGATTCACTATCCATTTCCAATATGTATTCACCATCACTGTCTATGAGGGGGAAATGAAACCATCCTTCCACACCTATTACTGCCATATGAATGTGGCGGTGGGATGAGGGCAGAAATGTAACATTTCCTTAATGACAGGTCACCGTGCTCATTTCTATACGGAAAGACAGGTGCGTGAGTTCTTTCTCTCTCTCACTCTCTCGCTCTCTCTTTTTCTTTCTATCTTCTCATCTCCCCTACCTGTGTGCTCTCTCTCACACACACACATATGCAGGATTCATGAAAAGCTGCACTCTAAATCAAAGCATTTAGCTCTGGACTCTTTTCCCGCTATGGGTCAGCACTGCATCATCCTCTCTAGCACAGCCACACAAAGGTTGTCCAGTGGTTTCTGTTTAACTGCTATTTGAAGAAAATATTAGATTTTCCCAGCAAAGTTAAATCCCTCCCTTGGGCTCAGAGATAGGCCAAGAAAGCCTTATAGCTGAAGAAGAAGAAGAAAAAAAAAGTCGCATAGCTAAAACAACTTAAGCACTATCTTTCTACCATCCAAGAATGCATCCAGGAGGGGACAAAGTCAGAACCGGAGAAGCGGAGTTCTCCAAGGTCACCACATGAAACAAAAGGCAATTTAAATCTCCATAGGTTTCCCAACAGCATACTAATTGAAAACAATTACACTATTTTTCTAGACACTCTCGGTTCATTAGGTAATCTGTCAGCATCTGCTGTATTATCCGTCTGCTCGGTCACTTCCAGACTTTAGTCTTTTGTGCACACAGTGTGCAGCTGTGAGAGTAGTCTGCCCTTACCCACCGACTCCTCCATCCTAATCTTAAATTCTAGCGTGGTAATGGGCGGGTGAGGAGGTGGGCCCGCTGTCGTATTCCCCGTTATTCTGAGAACTGGTTCACTTCCCTTTCGTCAGATCGTTCTACACACAAACACATACAAAGTAACGATTCCGGTGCAAATATTTGCACGTTTTCTCGCGGACCCGCCATCAGTTGGGAATAAGGATTACACCACCCCTCTGTCTCCCACGCTTCACCCTCCTCCGCTCTCTTCTCCCCCCTCACCGCTCTTTGTTCTCGCCTCGAATGCGTTTCAGCAAACTCCTCCCCTTTTCTAACGAGGGAAATTAGCGTTCGGGAGATGATACGCTGGAATGCAGCAACGAGTTACTGGCTATAACGAAAAAATGGGCACACGGCCAGCAGAAGAAAGGCATAAACACCAGCGTAGCAAATTACACAGCCTACGTTCAAAGTGAGCAATCATGTCATGATTGGCTCAGCCAGGCCTCAGAAGTCCAGATCCATTATTATTCTGCTTCCTAACAGCATGGCGGCCTAATGTCTCACTATCCGTTTGTCCCGAGCAATTAGTCAGTGTTCAAATTCTGTCATATAAGAGAACTTGTCCTATAATATGTACTATGGTGCTATAGTTAAACAGAGAGAAATAAAGGATATATATATGACAAATATGGTATTAATCATCAAGTGTAAGTGTAATAATAGTTAATTATTTTTCTCCAACAAAAAAAATCTATTTGACAACAGGTGTAAATGAATTCTTCATTGTTTTAAAGAATAATTGGTGCAAGCTAGCCGAGGAAGTCTGGAGCGTAATTAAATCTAAAGGCTAGCAGAATAAATGAAGGGCGGCGTTGGAGTGTGCACACTTGACAGATATTAATGTCCTCCAATGAAACGTGGCGACGTCGGTAATAACCCGCTCCGAGCCGTGAAGTGCCCCTGGTCAGGGCGTCGGGGCCAGGCAGAGGAGCGGAGATGGGAGGATGAGCTGCAAAGCCAGAGCCTTTCTCACAGCTCCTGCTAGAGGTGGACTTTTACCCAGCATTCATTCTGATCTCCAGGGAGATACTCTGCTAACTTGCGGGCCTCAATAGGGACCAGAGAGAAAAAAAAGTCGATTTTAGGGGCAAGTCTGGCTTTAATATTTGGATTCTGTCAATTGTTTGATGCAACACTAGTTCCAGATGTCTCCTTGCGGTATGACGTCTCCTTGTGGTATGATGTCTACTTGTGGTATGATGTCTCCTTGTGGTATGATGTCTCCTTGCGGTACGATGTCTCCTTGTGGTATGACGTCTACTTGCGGTATGATGTCTCCTTGTGGTACGATGTGTACTTGTGGTATGATGTCTCCTTGTGGTATGATGTCTCCTTGCTGTATGATGTCTCCTTGTGGTATGACGTCTACTTGCGGTATGACGTCTACTTGTGGTATGATGTCTCCTTGTGGTACGATGTCTCCTTGTGGTACGATGTTTCCTTGTGGTATGATGTCTACTTGTGGTATGATGTCTCCTTGTGGTATGATATCTCCTTGCTGTATGATGTCTCCGAGCTGTATGATGTCTACTTGCGGTATGATGTCTCCTTGTGGTATGATGTCTCCTTGTGGTATAATGTCTACTTGCGGTATGATGTCTCCTTGTGGTATGATGTCTCCTTGTGGTATGATGTCTACTTGTGGTATGATGTCTCCTTGCTGTATGATGTCTCCTTGCTGTTTGATGTCTACTTGCGGTATGATGTCTCCTTGCGGTATGATGTCTCCTTGTGGTATAATGTCTTCTTGCGGTATGATGTCTACTTGTGGTATGATGTCTCCTTGTGGTATAATGTCTTCTTGCGGTATGATGTCTACTTGTGGTATGATGTCTTCTTGCGGTATGAGGTCTCCTTGTGGTATGATGTCTCCTTGTGGTATAATGTCTTCTTGCGGTATGATGTCTACTTGTGGTATGATGTCTACTTGCAGTATCCCTGTGAGGCAGATGCTCATGTGACTCGTGTCATGTTGATGTTAGGAGAAGTGATTCCAGACATGAGGCCAGCAGGCAGGAGAGTGAGACAGGCAAGGGCGTCCCGCGTGGACCAGGGCGTCCCGCGTGCATCATGGGATCCCGCGTGGACCAGGGCTCCACGGGGACAGCACCCCAGCACTCTAAGACCTGTGCAATTTTCATACTTTGCAACACACATACTCTAATAACAACAAACTCCGTCGGGAAGAAACAGCCTCGTTGGCTATCCGGGGCTGATAATGAAATACATAAATGCAACATCTGTTCCTCATGACGTCCTGGTCTTCTGCTCCTTCCCTTCATTTCGCCTTTGATGTCAACGCAGCTTTTTTTTCCAGTTCAACAACAAAATGCAGAACGCCAAATGAATAATGGAAATTCAGAGGCCACCTTTTAATCTCAGCAGGCCCTCGGTGCCATTCTTCAAAGCAAGACAAAGCCCCTCTTACAAACAAACACACACGCATAAACACACACATACACACTCGCATACACACCCGCGTGCGCACCCACACACACACACACACCCCGTCACTGCCGCAAGGCACCACTTCACCAGCACCATTATGTGAACTGTAGCATGGAGTTCTCAGTGAGACATGGAGGAGAGGCGGCTAATGACCACGCAAGACATACACATGAGCACACACACCCACTTCAACTTTTAATTGAGGTTCATGTCTATAAACAAACAATACTGTACATGCGTGGAATCTAATTATGTACTGTATGGGGAGGGCAGTAGTGTCGCTCTCTCTATGTCTCTCTGTTTATCTCTCTGTCTGTTTCTCTCTGTTTCTCTCTCTCTTTCACCCCTTCTTTTCTCTCATGCTGCTCAGTACATAGTTACAGTATATACAAAAGAGAAGCTAAGATATATAATGGAAATTTGCTCACTTTAGATTTGGTCAATAAACAAGAAAGCAAACAAATGAACAAACAACCAACTCCAGCTGCTGTGTTTATGGAGATGTAGAGACACATTACGGTCATTATGGGTACATTTTAATTAATCTTATTCATTGACATTTACTGTTGCATCTTAACACTCACAAATTATGAGTTGATTTTTTCTCATTTACTCATAAGATTATAACGATTGTCAGCATATTAGGAATATTAGGAAAAAGCCATCAGTATAATTGAAATAACAAAGCTGTCTTGGGATGTGTTCTGGTCTGTTTGCATACAGAATATTAAAGTTACATTAGGCTAAGAAACTGATCACAAACAAACCAACCACCGAGCCAACAAACCAATATATCATATATACACACATATATATCTATATCATACACACACACATACACATATATACACTATATTGGCAAAATATTTCGCTCACCCATCCAAATTATTGGAATCAGGTGTTCCAATAACTTCCATGGCCACAGGTGTATAAAATTAAGCACCTAGGCATGCAGACTGTTTTTACAAACATTCGTGAAGGAATGGGTCACTCTCAGGAGCTCAGTGAATTCCAGTGTGGAACTGTGATAGGATGCCACCTGTGCAACAAATCCAGTCGTGAAATTTCCTCACTCCTAAATATTCCACAGTGAACTGTCAGCTGTATTATAAGAAAATTATAAGAAAAGCGGATGCTGAAGCACATAGTGTGAAGAGGTCACCAACTTTCTGCAGAGTCAATCACTACAGACATCTAAACTTCATGTGGCCTTCAGATTAGCTCAAGAACAGTGTACAGAGAGCTTCATGGAATGGGTTTCCATGGTCGAGCAGCTGCATCCAAGCCATACATCACCAAGTGAAATGCAAAGTGTTGGATGCAGTGGTGTAAAGCATGCTGCCACTGGACTCTATATCAGTGGAGGCACGTTCTCTGGAGTGATGAATCACGCTTCTCCATCTGGTAATCTGATGGACGAGTCTGGGTTTGGTGGTTGCCAGGAGAACAGTACTTGACGGGCTGCATTGTGCCAAGTGTAAAGTTTGGTGGAGGGAGGATTATGGTGTGGGGTTGTTTTTCAGGAGATGGGCTTGGCCCCTTAGTTCCAGTGAAAGGAACTCTGAATACTTCAGCATACCAAGACATTTTGGACAATTCCATGTTCCCAACTTTGCAGGAACAGTTTGGAGCTGGCCATGCCCTCTTCCAACATGACTAGCAAGGTCCATAAAGACATGGATGGCAGAGTCTGGTATGGATGAACTTGACTGGCTTGCACAGAGTTTTGACCTGAACCCAATAGAACACCTTTGGGATGAATTACAGCAGAGACTAAGAGACAGGCCTTCTCGTCCAACATTAGTATGTGACCTCACAAATGTGCTTCTGGAAGAACAATCAAAAATCCCCATTCCTAAATCTTCCCAGAAGAGCTGAAGCTGTTCTAACTGCAAAGGGTGGACCAACGTCATATTGAACACACACACAACTTGCCCGAAAGCATCTTGTTGTGTGAGACCAGACACAATAATCACACAGTGCAATGTGCCATTCCGAAAGACATCAGACACACTGGCATTCAGGTCATATACAGTATTTCTACTACTAACTATAGCAGCAGTCCAGCAGTTTAACTATAATGTAGGTTAAGGCACTCTTTATGAAACTCTTTATGAAAGCTTATAAAAGAAATATGTTTCTGAGTTATCACAAAAATACAGATAATCTCTTAATGATAATTGATTAATTGATGATCTATTAATTAAAATTATTCAGAGAGCCACATATCAGCAGCTCTCTGAAGGAGGAGAAAAGAAGATCCTTTTGATCCATCCAAAATGTGTCATCAAAGCTCTGCAATCTGCAGTGAGATATATGGAGTTTTACAATGTAGGGCACAAGGCGCTAACAATATGTGGGAGAAGTGAAGCCTGCTCATCTCTCCCTCTAAATTGCTTGGGCAGTGCCACCAGAATAATATATGACTTTCATAATAAAACCACGGAAGCCCATGCAAATAAGTGTGAAATTGCAGTATAATCATTTATGCAAATGACAATGCTTGGGTGTAGCTTCGATCTTCTCCTACCCTCTGATGAAAGGCTGAGCACGGGGGGGGGGAGAACGTGGAGGAGCATGAGAAGTTCTTGTTTTTGGGACATGGGAAGAGAAAATGAGCAGTGTGATACAAGAGGGAACCCTTTGATATTCGGTTAAAAATGAGCGTGCACTGTGCTCTGCTCAAATCCAGGTCTGCAGAAGGTTAAACGATTTATAAATGTGGATTAGAGAGGAATACATGCTAGCAAAGTGACGCGTGGTAAATTAAGAATAGCAAAATCAGAGAGTGTAGGGACGTTGAATAGAACGCGTTGGGCCTTCATAATTTTTGTTCATTAACCACAACAAATAATAAGAATGAAGAAACAATAATAATATTAATACATCTCGGGTCCGCACACAGAAGACATTAAATGAGCTTTTCGCTTGTAATTTCGACGACAGCTCTCTCTAGCTGCCGGCATTCTGTTTCTTCTTCCTCATTCTTTTCCTTTAATCAACGGGGATTAGTGTTGGCATGAGCCCCGCGCGAGCACCGTCGCCACGACGCTGACGACGACGGAGCTCGAGAACGCCGCCACGTCACTTCCGCTTTCATCTCTCCGCACTGCGGCCGGGACGCGGCCGACGTTTCAAGAAGGCGCGGCAGAGTTTGCAAAGTCACCGCTGTTTGCTGTTTCATCAAAGTTTAGCGATGATCAAAGAGCGATACGGGTAAAAGACGAAGCACGTGGAGAGCGGCGGAGTGAGGGACTGTGCTGACATACATATCCATACGAGGAGAGGAAGCGCTTGTTCAGGGGAACGCAGGGATGCGCTTGGACAGATCAGGAGAAGTTTTAGTCTCACTCATCCTATAATTAATTAAAACATCTTGTTTCCTTCACTGAGTATAAGTGATTATGCAATTACCAGCTACCTTCTGTCATGGTGGCTAATGGGGAGGGGGTATAGCTCCAGTTGCCATGAAGTTGGTTCGCATGCCAAAGAGCTGGAAGAGCCAATGAAAACACTGCATTTCTTTCAACAGAAAACACACACAAGAGTGTATCAGCACCACCTCGAATCCCAAATCTGTTATTTGTGGACTCCATAAGTACACATGTTTAGAATTACACTATACGGTTATCGTCGATTTCTTTTACAAGAAACACTTCATTTGAACTGATCTTAAGTCAGATCTTCGTCAGTGGGAATGTCTAGATAGAAGGTACTATACATTCACTGCATTTCAAGAGTGGGCAGGAAGTCCACCCTGTTCAGCGTCACCCCTGACCCCCCGCTGTGTGATCAGCCATACTTTATGAAGATCCGAAAAGTAACATTTGATCCAGTTGCTGACCCAGCACTTGGGTCAACATTCATGTTCTACAGCTGCTATGAAATTTCCCACCTACGGATCCCCAGCCCCCAGGACTGGCTGAGACACGGGCCTGGATCAGCCCTCTAAGTGCATTATACAGGCTCCTGCTGCCTGGCTGTGGAGAGGTGAGGCTGGGGAGAGGATACCGGGCGGAGGCTGGGAGCTGGGCCAGCACTGGGGGTCCCACGGAAGATATCCATGCAGGAAGCTAGCGAAAAATCAGCTCAGCTATTCTGTTTCAACTTTCACACACCGCAGAGGTGATGGGAGGTCGCCTTGGCACACTCCATGTGCTTTTTATGTGATGAGGGACAGGAAACTTTGTCCAAGAAGTTGGACACAACTGAACTGGATAAAAAAAGAAGTTTAAAACAGAACCGTTTGAGCAAAGTAAAGTAATAAATACATAAATGTAGAAAGAATTGGCTCTAAGAGCATTAACATTTGTCAAGCATGGATCTATGAGATCCTAATAAACACATGAGAGTAAATGACAAATCATTTTCTGATTATTAGTGAAAGCAATTTTAGAGCAAAATATAAAAATAAAAAACAGTAAAGGTCATTTAAATTCATTAAAGCAGTCTTAAAAGCAGCCTGAATGCTGATGTTTTGGGCTGAAGCCAAGAAATGGAACAAAAGCACTGAATCTCAAACTACACCCAAAAAAGCAACATAGCAACAAAATGGGGTCAATTATAGTTTGTTAGCATTGTGAGCAAGTATTAAAAAGAAATCCGTTCTGACCTGTACTCATCTACATTTAAAAATGAGTTTCCCACAAAAATACCGCTCATGATTAGAGAGATGTTATTGATTCATGTCTGGTGTTTTGAAAATTAATAGTGTTAATTACAGCCAACTTCTTAAAATGGATTTGGTTCATCTACCTCCACTCACATCTTAATCATATGAAAATGAAGGTTTGCCAAAGAAAGATTACTTGGCTCTGTTTGTGGTCGATCAAAAGCAGAGTCTAAATATATTAATAAAAAAAATAAATAAAGAGACACATTAATACAGACACAATTAGGAATGAATCTGTGTGAAACTCCCTCTCGTCTTGGGAGCAGACACAAGATCACACTCATCTTTAAATGGCACGGAGTAATTGGAGCATTCCCATCTGTAGCAGATCTGGGTGCCGGTGTGCAGCGGTTCCGACACGAGGGAACGTCGATATCTTGCGGCTCCGTAGGGGCAGACGGAGACGCCTGAAAGGCCCCCCGATCTGCACGAGGGAAACAGCTGGCACAGCCCAGGGTTGAGGGGCCCAGGCAGCCTGGGTAAAACGAGGTGGGGAGCCCAGATAGCGCCCACCTGTCCGGCCCTGGGCCAGCCCGGCTAGATGCTAGACAGCTAGCCAGCCATCTGTGCACAAAGCCCCCCGCCCCTCCCCCCAGCGCCCGGATCCCCAGGCCACAGCTGGCTCTCACTGGGACTGGCTGAGCTTCCTGAAACTCCATGGCCACTGGTGAGTGATGAGACAGACATCAGACCGGTGTCTGGATGTGAGACTGCTGAGCGGAGGAGAGAGAAGGATCTGTAATCAGGCACTAGAGTGGAGAGCTGGCTGTAGAGTGGGGAAAACAATCAGCGCACTAAAGCGATCAGATAATGCTTAGTGCCCGTGTTGGGCTCCAGACCAGCGTCCACAGGGACAGGCTCTCGTGAATCTTAATCACAGACTTTCTTGCATTCCCAGACTTTTCCTCCCCTCCTGTTGCCTAATTAAAACTGCTGAAAATGTGCAAATTAACTTAAATGAAATTAGAAGGAATTCCCAATTGGTCAGTGGGTAGCAGGTATGAGGGGGGGGGTGTTGTCACAGAGAGAGAGAGAGAGAGAGAGAGAGAGAGAGAGAGAGAGAGAGAGAGAGAGAGAGAGAGAGAGAGAGGGGAATGAAGAACGACAGGAGAAACTGTGTCCTCCCTGGAAGCCCTGGACTCTTGCGAGCAGGTCTTAACCCAGTGCACAACGCCAACACATGCCCATCATGGCCCATGGTGATGCCACTTCTTGGGCTTTTCCCGCCCTGCCGATGGCTAACACAAAACAGCTTCATTTTCTTCAGAGTATGGGTAGTTTTGCCTCCTCCTGGCTGCGAACACAGGTCTGCAGAGGCCCCTAAATCCAGCGTCAGCCATTAGATCACAGCTCTGATCGACAGCGCGCATGTGAAAAGGGGATTTCCTGCATGTGGGAAAGCTGCAGGAACTAAGAGAGCACAGCCTCTTTCCTGCGAGCGAGCTCTTAAGCAAATTGTCATGTTCACAGACCTGCCCTGAATACCAATGTGTGTGTGCAGAGAGGACTGTCAGGGAACATTCGTGAGCTTGATCTCAGATACTATACATCTGGGTGATAAATATTAACATGTTCCAAATAAAACAGCCGAACAGAAGACTTCACAAAAGAACAATGAATTTTTATTGCCTGACCAGAAGAGAAACAACCAAATAAGCTCCACTCGCCGTTTGTGTAGAATTACTTACAAATGTCTTCAGTGATGTTGACCGACTATATATGGGCCACCTCCATTATCTGTGCTGTAATCTTGCTCTGATTCGTTACTGTTTATCCAATCAGAATGCCGAAGGGCATTACAATGAGGGACAGTAATCCATTACTAATCTACTGCTCTACTGGCACAAACTTTGGCTTCCTTCGTATTCCCTGCTCATGTTGTTTTATTTACTTCTCCATCCTTTGCAGAATCAAAGAGGATACCGGGCTCCCAGGTTCTGCATCGAAGTGTCTGTGAAGTGGGGTGATTTAAATCCCCTCTCTCCCCACACCCACCCCTCTGCCCCCCCCCCTCCAAACTCCCTTCCTATTCTCCAAGGCAGCACAGGCAGGCACGAAGGTGAGTTCTAAGGAGCTTGTGAACATCAATGGAGACACAGTGGGAGTTGGGGGTGGGTCTGGCTCCAGAGAATGCAGGGGAGGTGTAAGGTGGGTGGGGCCTGGATGGGGGGGGGGGGGGGGCAGGAGAGCACATAAGTTGATATTAAAGCGCCACCATGTTCTCCACCCAGGATGGATGCTTCCATTGGTTTAAACGTAACACTCTGCAGCTTGATGGGTGTCCTCGGGGAGACAGGGACACGGTGCAAGACTAAAGGTTTCTATTCTGTTTCTAATGAGCTTACATTTGCTTCTAATAGAAAAACTGACCAGAAGTACTCTTTCAAGATCATTACTCTGATTGTCCTCTCTAATAATCTCACATCAGCAGCAGTTTGTGTTCTAAACGTAATTGGTTCTATCCTTCAAATCTTGCACTATATATTATATAATTTTTTTTCAAACAGCATCACTATGAAAGCTGAACTTTTCAGCCTCCATGGAATCTTGTTTTCTTAAAAAAGACATATGTTGAGAAAAATGTCTGCCATCACTCCCTGGCTACCTCATTAGGTTGTTTCCCTCCTTTTTGCAACCCACCACACAGGCAACCTCTCCAGGCGCCGCTCCCCTATGCTAATGAACCTAAGCCTAGTGTTGACGCTGCAGGATATTTTAGCAAACACTTAACCCTTCAAGGTAAAACACCACAATCCATCAAAAAGCCCATTTCAAATGTCAATTGGGAAACAAGTGGGAGAAAACAAAGCACTTTCAATTTCCTCTCGTGGCATATTAGATGTTTAAACCATGCTTCTATTTACTACCAGGTTCCTTCTACAGAATAACAGAATATATATATTCAAATTGTAGTGAAGTGCGCACGGTTTCTAGAAGACTAGAACCCTCTCTCGCTAGCTGTCCAAGCCCAGCACTTTGATATAAAACGGTAATAGATTACCATAGATGTCAAACAGCAGTCATGATAGGATGCTAGCACACACTTTCTATAAATATAGAATGAAATAAATAATAATAATAATAAAAGAAGAAGACCTTTTCCACACTCCATGCTTCTTTATTAGCCATTGATTTGATCAAGAGTGTATAACTGACCATCCCAGGAATGTAGGCTCTCAACTAATGTTCAGCACAGTTCAGTTCAGTCTCCCTCTTTCTGTCTCTCTTCCCCCGGCAGGACTCTGGAAGGCTCTCAGCAGTCTTGCTGCTGTCTCGCTCGATGAGCAATCCAGCAGAGCTGGCGAGGGAGAAGCCCAATTATCCCACAGGGATATGCCGCCTTCATTCCGAGTCTCTGTTCCCATCGAACCCTATGGAGTCCCCCAGTCCTGGCGCACGCCAGCAGGCGAGAGCTGATCTGATTTAAAAGCAATGCTGGCTTTTGTTGTGGCGGATTCAGATTTGATGCACGTTCCTTCATAAAGCTGCAATGTCAAGTGATTTACTGGAGTCAGCTGAAAGGGAAAACTAGTGCTCGTGTGTCTCTGGAGTACGGCACAGCGCTGTTTAGACTTCGGCAAACTTCACAAACACGCTAAAAGTCTGCTCTTTCAACAAAAAAAAAATGGCGTGCCGTCGGATCTTTGCGCGCAGTTGGCAAAACAGCCGCGTGGAGACGGTGGTGCGGATGAGACGGCGCGATATGAGCGGAGAGAGGAGAGGGTCGACGGAGAGCCTCAGAGATGCCGCCATGTGTTTCAATTAACTCCACACGAGTCTGACTCCTCCGGGAACAGCTATAACATGTTCAATTACATGTCAGCGTTGAAGGTCAAATGCCATTGTTTTTGCGATACGCTGTACAGAGACGGATGGGTCTGCTGATAACGTTTAACTATCTAATCTCGTGGGGGGGGATACGTCGAGTGCTAGTTTAAGGAGCTCCTCTCCTTGGAAGCCCTCGGCTGAGCGAGACGCCTTATTATTGGCCATTGGCACGGGTGTCTCTCAAGCATTAACACCCATCTCTTATGCAGCCGACAACTCGGTACCGGCGCATATGCTGTCGAGAATGAAAGAGCCGCCTCTCGGTGATAAAACGAGCGTGCAGTGGGGGGGATCACAGCTGCATGAGCCGGAGCGGGTCCGCTTTATTGTGGAAGCGCCTCATTTAAAAGTTTTCCCCTGTTCCCGAAGTGAGAGATCCTCTCTCTGTGCCAACAGAAAGGCAAACGACGCAGCGCTGACAGACCGGAGGCAGAGCCGCCTCACAAGTGACTCTCAGCTACACCTGATGAAAACACGCGGCCCATGAAATGACACAAAAGGTACGCTCGTGTAGACACCGCCTTTGATGCAGTGGATAGAGGGAGAGAACAGGGGATGCGGTACCTTGCCGTGAAGGCTCTGCCGACATCAGGCCAGCCACGACGAAGGAGAGGAACTGTCTGCTCTGAACCACGATGAGATCCAAGAAGAGTCCCACGGCCCTGCACCCACCCAGGTCCGGTCCACGGCCTCCAGTTCCACCCACCCAGGTCTGGGCCACGCCCCCTGCTTCCACCCACCCAGGTCCTGGCCATGCCCCCCTGTTCCACCCACCCAGGTCCAGGCCACGCCCCCATGCTTCCACCCACCCAGGTCCAGGCCACGCCCCCCTGCTTCCACCCACCCAGGTCCAGGCCACGCCCCCCTGCTTCCAGCCACTACATTAGTCGCTGGGCACATATACGTGTTATATATTAAGCATTTCAAAATCCCTCTATGCAAAAATGATTAAGTGATTTGGCTTAAACTGAAAATCTGAAACATTGGCAAATTACAGTGAGGATGAACAGTTAGTCTAACAACTTACTGCATCCTGATTTCATCCAACGCTCTGCCACTCCATTGGCTAATTCTCATCTAACCCACAACACAGTTCACTTCAAAGCTCACAGTAACAACAAAACTTTTCAGAAGATCTCAACATCAAACGCCCTCCCACAAACGCCCAGGTATATTCTATCAAAGAGAACTGTTGCCAAAATCTGTTCCAGTTAAGAATTAACTGAGAGCTCTGCTTCACATCAAAGGCTGCCACGCAGCTATTTATCTATGCTTTCATATTTCAGTTGGGGAAGACAAAAAGCTGTTTTTTTTTTTTTTTTTGCTTAAAACTCTTTCTACAATATGTTTCAATAAATAAATAAGTAGCAAAGTCTTTACTGTGCGTTTGCAAGAAAAACACACAAGTTAAAAAAATACAGACAAAAAACATCTGGTGACATTTAACCTACTTTTGAACTTTGATGTGGCATTTAATGAAGAAGAATTATTCATAGGTAAGATAGCACCAGAGCAGGAATATTCACCACACTGCATTAAAAAAGAAAAGAAAGAAGAGAAAGAAAGAAAGAAAAAGAAAGAGCCTAAAGAGACTAAATAGAAGGCTACATGACTATCAGAAACAATGGAATAAACTGATTAACATTCTTCTTTTAATATTACATTCTTCCACTGTGAATCCTGTCCTTACTCACATCTTGAAATTCTGAGATACTTTGTTATTGAAGTACAGTAAAACTGTACATTCTCTTAGCTTGAAATCAAATTGAAATCTTGAGCAAACTGCTCTTTCTTGTGAATACCCTCAATACCCAAATGAAAAATTACATAACACATATTCGTACTTGCTGTCTGACTTTAAGACCAACTGATGAATCAAAACATTTGAGGTAACCAACTGCCTTCATTCATTTTAGTAGTCTTTAGTGGTCTTAATTTAAGTTAGCAGCTTAATTTAAGGAAGAGGAAACATGAATAATTTAGAGCTCTTTATACGTCTGACATGTCTGTAATGATTTGACTGGTAAAACTATTTCATGATTCATAAATGAGCTTAGAAATTTGGAATAAACAGCTAGCTTCACGCTAGCTGTTATGTTGTACAGAAAAAGTCTAAAGAACAGTGATTTATTACATCTTTTCTTTGTGGGGCTATAAAGCAATGAGTGAGAGGAGTGACTCATTTCACATAATAGAGAGAGACTGTTATTCTGTCATGAAGCCGGACACTGTGATCTTTACAAACCGGCCAATCTAGAGTTTTTTTTTGCAGCCAGCCAAAGGTCAGACTATTACATTCATCTGATGTACAGTATTTACTCACTGTATCTAACACTGTCCAAGAGGTGCCATGCAGTGGATGTGCAGTGCTTTGAACAATCCTTTCCTGCTGTGAATTCTTGGCATACTAGAAGTGTTTGGACTGATAATATCTTTAAAGCACAGGGTCTCTGCCACTGATTCAGAATGGGTAATCATGAAACATTCGGTGTAGTCTTCCATGTAGCTATGTAGCAGACAAAACGTGCAAAGCAATTTTAAAGCAATCTAAGTTAACTCATGTTAGCAACTGCTCATAAAATGCTATAAAAAGATATAATAATTCAACATTTCAGTGTCATATCAAACAAGGAGAAAAATCAAAACAAATAACAGAAAAGGAAAAGCAATTTCAAATGTAATACTTGGCCTGTTGTGCTTACAAGTTTGAAGAAGTGTAAGTGATTGTGCATGAATGTGTGTGCATGTATGTGTGCGTGCGTGTGTGTGCGTGCGTGAGTGTGCGTGCACGTGCGTGCGTGCGTGTGTGTGTGTGTGTGTGTGTGCATGTATGTGTGCGTGCGTGCATGCGTGTGGTGTCTGGAGAAGCACGTGGCAGCCCCTTTGTAGCAGGGAGCCCTGCGGGTCCCGAGGCAGAGTGTGAGGGTTGAGTTAAAAGAGTGGAGGTGGAGGAAATTTCAAAGCCTCCCCTGCAGACACGCTCTGGCTTTGTGCATTTTAATGCTGAGATATTCAAATCTCCCCGTCCGCCATTCTTCACCTTCCTCCTTTCAGCCGTTTGCGCATGGCACTTCCACGTGTGCCCAATGCCAGGCTCTGCGTACGGAGAAAAGGCCCATTTTAGACAGGTACCGACCTCCTTCATGTTAAAGGACCTTGAATGTTTCTTTTTTTTTCTCTCTTTTGCAGTCATGCAGTGAACCTGAAAAGATTTAAAGGTAATAAAATCCATTAAAATAACAGCAAGAAAAAAAAATCGCAGAAGGTAAGTCATTCGGTGCTGCTGTACAGATCATTAAAGCAGGCATTCTTGCATAAGACACTGCAGTCCAGTAACCACCTGCTGACAACAGTGATCTAGTCTCAAATGTTTGTAGTGAATATAAACGTAAAAATGGCAGCCAACTGCAGATAGAGAAAAAATAAAATGATTTATGGCTTTCAATTGGACTGTGACCTGCGCAGAGGGAATTTTTTTAAGCACCACTTTAAACCATTTTAAACAATGTCTTGCATGTTGCAACCTTTAACTAAACTGGGTATTTGCTCTAGATGTTACATGAAATACGCTGTTATAAATGTGAAAGAAGACTGGCACGGTGGTTCTGTGGACTCTGCTGTCATCCACTCTATACTCACAAGGGCAACTCCTAAGTTGTGATTCCACTCATCTCTTTCTCATGCAGTCCTTGGTTCAAATGACAAGCCAAGGGTTTCAGAGCCACCCCCTGGTATAATTGGGGACAATTTGAAATAGGTCGGGTCATGCGGTGACCTCATGCTGGGGAAAAAAAATGCTATAATCTAATTTTTGCTAATTGTTGATGCATATATTAAGCATAACAGCATTAGCATTTGGCTGCTGTTCCGGGCTCTCGCCCATGTGGACAGGCAGGCTGGGGCCCGGATTAGTGATCGGTAAATGGCCAGAGTTCCCACAGAGCATCATTCCACTGCATTTCTCTGATCAAAGGTTCCAGAGCAAAGACCCGACCCGACTCACAAACAGGCCAGCGTCCGAGATGAGCACCTCTGCTACTGGAGTTCGCAGAACATTGGACACGGGTTTGGGGTGGGGGAGGAACAGAAGCCCCGATGAGGATGCTATGCTGAGGTGAGCCTGAGGTTCATGTGTTTCAGCTCTGGAATTGTGTGGGAAGGTGTGTCTTTACCCTATTCTTCACACTGCTGTGATGATAAACTCAGTGCTTTACACCCACCACGATAAATGCAAAAAGCAGCACACACAAGCATCTCAATGTGGACGGCACACGGTAAGCATCAGCATTACATCCATGCTGCACATCTCTCCAAAAGCACCATGCATAAATACTGGGGCCACAGAGGCACGGGAGAGCCCTTCATCAGAGGATACAAGGCCCTTGGACCGGACTGGCTTTAAATCCAATCTGAGAGGCCTTTCACGTGTTTAAAGCCCAATGGTTTAACATCCCTGCCATTCCCAAGAGGGTAATTGTTTCGCTGGTGCAGACAGAGAAACTGTCCATCAAGTTCTGCATGACCTTGTTTCTGTGACTGCTCTGACCTCCGGAAATGTACGCCAAAGATCATATCACACAAAAGCAATGCTCCCACAAACAGGCCCCCAGTCGCAAAATTGATTCCGCTGCATGGAATTCACTCCTGTCTCATGGAAAGAGGGAATAAGGAGGAGGCTGGTGGCGGGATAGAGGGCTTATTATTTTTATTATTATTTTTTGTATCTTTCCTGCAAGTCGGTGTGGAGAGGTGATTTTTATCGTTATGAAACGGCACTGTGCATACGGCACTGGAGCTCGGGGGCCGGTGATAGATAGTCGGGGGGGGGAGCTGCCGTCGACGGTGTCTGGCGGTGTTTAACACATCTCCTCTGCCGGGGCACCGATAGCGGCTTCAATTGTCTGCGTTAATGGGCCGAGGGGAACCGGAGTTGCCGTGGTGACATTGCCCGGAGCGGGGCCGCAGCTCCGGCGCACAGCTGGTCTCGTGTGGCCGCCGGGCCCCTCGTTCCCCCGGCAGCACGCTGAGATGGGAAGCCAGCAGACGAGATGGTTATCCCCGCACTGTCCAAACGCTGCTGTTGTCCAATAAATCCCCTAAATTGAATTTAAAAGACTTTCAGATTGTGTTGGAAACTCTGTAGATGTCCTTGCAATGGTCCAGGCACCAGTGGCCCATCGTCTAATTAAAATTCAGGCAGGAGAAGAGGGCGCTTTGATCAAATCAAACTTTAATTAGCAAAGATAACCCCAAGCTACTTCCAAACCACTGCAAACTGGAGGAATTGGGGCCACATTCCCTCCGCTGGAAAATTCATCCTTTGCAAACGAAACATATTGTGACCAAGGAGAGAGACTCTGGCAGCGCTTTGCTTCAAACGCTTAAAGCACAGCACACGAGAAGAACAAGCAAACCTAATATCAAGCCTATTGATTTCAGATAAAGATATTTTAATGGACGGCAAAGGACACAGTATGACAGGAAGCCTCTGGTACATCGCTACTGCTTATGGTGGCTTTGCACAAGCTAATGTCAGAGGTCTGACCAGCTGGAGGTGCCTGCAAAATCAAATTCCCTCAACCTTTTGGATCACTCGAGCCGGTGCTAAATAATTGATGGGGCTAGTGAGTGGTGGCACTGGCAGCAGTAGTGATTTGATTTCGGAGCCAGTCTGAATGGGTTCAAGATCCTTACAGACGCCCTGCGGAGGGCCAGAGAGAAATGTCAATCGCACCTCATCTACAGACAGGGGCTTCACTGCTTCACTGCTACACCGAGAGAGAGTAGCAATCTCCAGGCAATCTGCAGCCAGTTCACCATCCACATTTAATGAGACACACACACACACACACACACACACACACACACACACACACACACACACACACACCAGCTAGAAAGAAAAGAAAGAGCAAAAAGCTGCCCAGCCACTGTTCTGACAAGTGTCAGCACCAGCACTGTTAGGTGAGGACTCACCACAGTACAATGATGAGAAACAAACTCTGGTCATCATGACTTTTTCAAGTAGACCTGTTTTGTTTTGTCTATGTAGTGGAGTTTTTGAGAGTTTTCTCAGAAGGAAAAAATAGGTTACCCAACACATTTATCCAATGTTAAGGGCCGGGTTTTCATACACAGGTTAGGATTATTTCTAGAGTAGAAGGTTTCAGTGAAGAATCTCCAATGATGGTACATTTTATTTAAAGCTATACTGGAGATGTCTAACAAAAACAAAATATTTTTAATTCCTGCAGTGATCAATGCAATGATAATTTGACAGAATGTTACATACTTTATTGGAAGTAAAAGTTTAAAAACAAAAACACAATGAGCAGAATTACACCAATGAAGTTAACTGTCAAAGAATAAATTGTTAAGGGTAAAAAAAATCGCTCCTCATTAAAAAAATGAATGTTCATTATTATACAGTATATAATCTGTTATTTCAATATTTACAGTTACACTATGATGACATGGGATTAAATGACAAGCCCTACCACAATCATAATTTTCTTGTTTACCCAGATGCTGAGGTGAACAGATCGCCATTCCTCTCAGCCATTCACGCAGACTCCAGACGAACTGAACACAAACACCAGGGATTTCAGCAAGTTGATTGGCTGAGGCTAACCTAATCATCTCTAATTGGTAGAGTGGTTTTCATTTATAGTGACTGACAGCATCGATCTGTCTGAAAGGTAAGCCATCAGGCATAATAAATAAACGAACAAGAACAAGTATTCACATACCAAATAAGCAACGAAAGAGCAATAAGCCAGAATGTAAGAACAACATTCAAAAAGAGAGCGCGTATTCCCCTAAAATAGGCTGCTGGAGATCTATGTGCATGATATTAAATTTAAAAATCTTAAGAACCTAAATAATTTAGCTGTGAAAGATCACAGAGCATTTGATCCGGTCGCTGTATCAAAACTAACTTAAACTGAGTAAAACTGTGACAGAATGGCAAAAATATCCTTATCAGAAAAGAAAGGATGTGTTCTCAGGGTGTGAAAATTACTGGCCAAGGATATTGGTGCATGCTTGGAGTTCTCTTGTTGAGCCTTCAGTAAATCTTTAGCCCAGTTTATTCTTACATGTAGCCCAATTTATATGCAGTGTGATCCAAATAATGAACGTTTCTGAGTTTAGATCAAGAAAACATAACATTTCTGTCGTTACATGAAAAAATACACCGACACTGTCCAACGGGCAGTTCTCTCAATTTAAGAATTCAAACCAGTCAGTGCCTTCAAAACAAAACCACCCTTACAGATCCCTGCTAAGCTGTAGCCCACCATCCAAAGACAGAGTGTTACGATGCATTTAGTTTGACTGTGTAGGGCCAGCAGGGCTCAAAAAAGGCTCAAGGCAAAATACATGACCAGAGTGGCTACTGGAGCGTCTCACGATTAAACCTCTACCGCACTATTGCAGAGCCTTGGGGATCTCACTGCCTCAGGTAACAGTGTTTTGTCTGTACAGATTAACCAGTGCAACACCTCTCATCCGATTCTCCTCACCAGCGTTGTGACTCACAGTCCGAGGAGAATTCCAGCACTTCCATCCGCCCCCTTACGGCGTGCGTCGCCAGGGCAGAGTTCGGGGCGAGGGCACCTGACCCGTATTTCCGGGATATGGAGAACGGCACACTTC